>NC_091932.1:22875245-22992745 GCF_041260155.1 Ptychodera flava
GGAGGCTATTAGTTCTTAAGTTACATATTCATGATGTGTGTTGACAATTCTACAATATATACGTCAGGGCTTTTATCACATTCTGTCCGGGAAGGGTTCTGTTTGAAAGTTGGCGCAGTGACCTCGCATAACCTTCGCGGACGCAGAAATGTGAGTTTTATTGTTAGGTGTTTTGACTGTTCACCTTTCCCTACGATTGAGATTCAGTAGGTACACCCACTCCTTATTCATGATATTCATTAACAGTGTAATGGATAGAGACTTGTTGACAATAGAAATACTGCTGATGAACAGCAGATTGAAAAACCTTCTTTGAAAAAAACACCAACTTATTCTCCTTAGTTTTTCACATGTTGCACGTGTGTGTAGTTGATTTCACACGTATCTGATCGCTGCACCACTCCCATTTGGCAATGGTTGCCCTAAATTCCGATGACGTCTATTGTAACGATGTCTCCAATTTCGACGTAATAATGCCGATACAATGACGTCACCCGGATAGCATGCTCATAAACCCGGACGAATGAAAGCGCTGTCTCTTATTATGGTAGGACGCACCTCGAAAGTGAAAGATTAAAACTTTTGCTCAAACTTTTCCTCGATGAAAATTTCAGCAATTCTCTTACCAAATCAAGAATAAAATGGAGTGGGGAGTTGTCACCATGCAAAGTTAGGTAGTATAGTAACAAATGATCTAATCAAGAATAAAATGGGGGTCAAAGTGTAAAGTTAGGTACTGGAATTCAAAATTACTGCTATGTGCTAACTCCATGGTAAAAATAACATTTTCGATTTTTGAAAAACTAACTCCAAGAGCTTTATAACGGCCCCCCACTAGTCGTAGATCAGAAAATAATTATCAGAATGTGAGAGTCCGAATCCCCTCAACGCAATTTACCTTAACCCTTTCACCCCCAGTTCCCTGTGTACAGGTCCAACTTTACCATAGAAAACAATGGATTTGGGACAAACCATGGTGGTGAAAGGGTTAAATCCACGTATGAACAATAGTAGTTGGTCAGAGATGGTCTTTGAAACCACAAAATACTACTAGGGTCATCCTGGAGGATCGTGGCAATGTCATTGCCATGAATAATCATGAAAAGTTTAAATAACAGCATAAACTAGCAAAGAAAATATGAACCTTGATGAAATAAATTATGAATAAAAGTGATACTGCAGTTATTCTGTCATTCATTATTTTATAATGAGTTATCAAAGAGAAACAAGAATAAAACATATTAATAAATCGCAAATAATAAGTAAATAAAAAGATAAATAAAATAACAAACAAACAAACGAATCAATCAATCAATCAATCAATCGATGTTCTAGCGCTTGGTTTAGTTTCAAGAAATCAACTTTCACTTATTATACATTAGGTACGCTGTCTTGTTGTTCAACGCGTTTCCTATCAGCGCCTCCACTACTTCAAGGTATTTTTACGGATTACAGTGTTGCCTAGCCACATGGCAGGCCATGACTCCGGGATACTTGATTTATTACCCCGGGCTAGAAACGAACACATCGCCGCGGATGTCGATTCCCGGATACGGAGAAATTTGAAACGTAAAGGTAAACTGAGGGTCACACCGGAGGAGCACGGAGATTGTTTGCACAAGGAGGAAAAATTCTCAGTGTTTTCTATAGGCGCGTGACTGCGAGGAGCTTTACTGACCAACAAATAGCTCAAGGAGCAGAATGCTGAAAATTGCGTGTCGTTTACACTTCGTTTCCTTGTGTACAACAAACAACTGAAGGTTGTTCTGGAACAGTGCAAGAAATGGCCTGGTAGCTAAATAAGTCGCTGTGTAGAATTCAAGATTTTGAGGTTTATAGTTATTAAAGATTTGACACGAACATGTCGAGAGGAATTACTCGTAGCCGTAAGAGTGTAATCACAGCTTAACAAGTATTTCGCCAGTCAGTGGTTTAATCCTATTCTTCATCTAGGTTGTACGAGCAAAGCCCTGTGGGTGCGTGTGTGTGTGTAAAGGTCCCCGAATCCTTACTAGAGTCAGGTTTCTAAACTAGTAACATAAGACGTCGTGCTTTTGAAATGTAACGCCGACTGATTACACAGGTAAAACACTGGACTTTTGTCTCGAGAAATCAACAACAACAGCATATATTGGCGACCAACTATTTGACACATGCTTTCATCTCCATGTATCATACACCATGTCGTGACTTCAAGATTAATTCAACGTGTGAAAATAGGCCACGTCAACTCGTCATCCGTCGGATAGACGATTGGGTCGAAAGTGACCGGAATCGTCTGTAATTCCAGAGGCCAAAAAAACACACAACAGAGGTCGACGCCTTAGGTCGTGGTTTATAAACTTATAGGAGCATTGTGAGCATGAGTGACCGCCCACTAATCCGTAACTTTTGGTAAATCAAAAAGCAGTACCCAAAGGCGCTTGCTACAATCGAGTGTCGCCAAGATCGCTGTCCGCCATATTGCAGCTTTGAGCATGTTGACTGCATTCATTTGACCGTCAAATTCTCGTTGAATGCACGCAATAACAAAGAGGTATAGAATAGGAAACAGAGGCATATGGTATGCCAAAATAAACTGATCTCTTTGTACGTATAATATATTTTTCGCTTACTATGTTTGCTCGTTCGCCCGCGCTTGGCGAATGCAACATATAACTCGATATATCGATTTGTAAAAACTGTGATTTGGGCCTCGTTGTGGGGAATGACTCGCTGTAGTTTTTTTAGCGTTTGGTTTCATAGTGCGTGATGTAATTTCGATATCTATACTTCAACTGTTTCAAAGTAGTTTCAGGTCTTGATTATGAGAATGTCAAAGATGTAATGATTTGGCAAATTTATTTAATACCAGTTGTTCTAAAGGAATAGCATTTTACTGCATCGTTTCAAACCCAGGTAAAACACATTAATCAACGCGGTGACTATAACGGCAACTGGGTGTTCTAATGATACTATTTATGACGCAGTACCTCGACAATGCGTTGTTCTTACTCTTGTTCATTGCCTTTTGTTAACACATCATTTAGCAAAGTCTCATTCAATTTTAAGCAGTTATAAACATTGGCCGTCCAGATTTTCGTCTAAAACTTCATAAATACGATAAATACAGTTTTCTTCAGGTTCACTATCACCCACAGTGTGAGACGAAAATGAGGACGGTGGCGATTTCGTTCCGATGTGTCACTACGACTCATAGGACATGTCATGGTCACCACAGCATGGATAACACTTGAACTTGTTTTCCATATCAGTGTGATTTGTTTACTTTGTGTACCTCTCGCTACACTCAATGTCATGGCTGTGTGCGAAAATGACACATGGCCAAGTTTCTAACTACAAGGTATCTCTGGTTGAAAACCAAGTCAAAAAATGTTCAAAACTACTTACCCAGAGAATGAAGTTGATGATCACCAGCAACGTCTTGACAAAGCAGGCAGCCATGATTGTGATTCCACCTTGACAGTGAACGCCGTCCTTTCAGCAAGGAGCAATGACGGCGTCGTATTCGGGGACGTCGCTCGTGAACTGCCGGAAGTTTAATGTCCCCTCAGCTTTATCGACACACCAGAACGTCTCCACAAAATCGTTGGTCAGTTTCCTCGACCAGTCACGTTACACGCCCCTTTGAAGTGACGCAAGCAATGCGCCTTGGCAGGTATACCGGTTACGTAGATACTTGATTCCCTATGGAGAGTGTGCAGCTTGCGAAGATTTGTGAGGTTGGTCGCCGCCGGATCACACAGGATTTGGTTCTCAAAGACGACCCCTTATTTTCTCCGTTTCAGCCGCTTTGTAAACGCCACTGAATGCGAGTCGATATACTGTGTAAATCAAGCACCGTCTTCTCTTAAAAGGGCGTTACATTTCCTTGATGCCAACTGGTGAATGTCTTGTCAATGGGCCCAGCGTTGCTGGTACGTCGAGGCCGTGACAAACGAACTCAGTGAGTATTCAAATCTCGGCGATGCTGAGCGTTTGTTACCAGGTAATCTATGCGAGTCAAAAGAACATCAATGCATGACTGGCGCTGCGGTCGTGATGATTTTCAATGCTTTGATAAAATCAACAACGGAAGCGACAAGTTTGAAATTGTGGACAACGGGGCCTGGTGAGGTTGAAGCCGGGGCCAATAGTTACCCAAGCGAATAACAGTATTGTATTTAGTTTGAGATAAAAATGCACAATTGCGATAAATGGGAGAAGTGTTTCGTCAAAATTACATACCTTGTTGAACAAACGATACTTCTTTGTTAGAAATTGATCGTTGACTCAGTAAATAAATATTCACGAATAATTTGATTTAGCGGAGTATCGATCTTCCGGTTTCATGCGCGTGCTCTTCGAACGCGGACGGCATTCTGCCGCAAACGATCGAAGGCGAACGCGTTTGCACAAGAGAATATTGTGTGAAAGCGCGACTGGCGCTGTCTTGCGTAATCGCGTCAATCATTCACTTTCATTCGTTTTTTTTTTGTTTTGTTTGTTTTGTTCACCGTGTTGCCTTGAGCTGCCTTTGTACACAAAAAGAAAAGAGCTAGATAACTGAAGAGGGCGCAAGCCTCATAGGATCAACAGGTGGTCTTTGGATTTGAACAGTTCGGCCTTCTTTCGCGCGGAATATCTTTTTTATTTAGGGCAGTGTATCAGTGACACAGAGTGACTTACAGAATGACTTACTCTTCGACTCTTCGACTGTCAGGTGAAGAAAGATATGCAACAATGAACTTCTCCAAACTGTTCTCTGTATATCTTTATTCATTATCAATGCCAGCGACCCAGCTAATGCACTGACATGTCATCCCTGAAATTTATAAAGACACCAAGTATGTTTTGGCAAAAAAATATTTCACATTTCAATTACTTTCGTCAATTATCAGAGCGTAGAAAGCAACAACTGCCAGTCTCTGTAGTGTGTCGATTTCATTTAAAGACATTCAGTAGAAAATATTTCTTTATAATGCTGGACGGAGGAAGAACAAGAAAGCAAGGCGCTGGCATAATTCAAAACTAAGTATAACCCATACATAAACCTCTGAAGTCGGATTAAATTTAGTTGACTCAGCTCTGATATATTTGCCTTATTACAGAGGTTCATTATAAATACTGGAACGGATTAATAAATTGTATGACTTTCTCACAAAACTTGCGGTCTTTCTAAACCTAGGTACGACTGACATACCTCGGGTGTTTCATCAAAGTCAGTACGTCCGCTTTGATGTAAGTATAGGCTAGTCACATAAATTCATCAAAATATTAAAATGACAATGATCAGTATGTCACGCTCATCTGACGTTCGATAATAAACCCGATTTCCAAAGTAACTAGGATAGGATCAATGTATATGCATTAAGATTTAATTTGATTTGGTTTTGATTCGGCCTTCAATCATCATCAGATCATGTCCAAAGACACGCTGTAATATTGTCATCTTAAAAAGTAATTGATCCGCGACTTTGTTTACCAAAGTCCATTGTGTAAAGTTCAATCATGTCTATCGAAAATACTCAAGCAGTACCGGTGTGTTACAAGTTTGTCTAAGGGGATACGTACAGCATACGCATACTTGAAATGTCGGGAAAGAACACAGCCAAACGAAACTACTTCTGTATTAGTGCAGACTCTAGATCACCACACGTACAACACAGGCAACAGTTCAGCGGTAACAGACTGATAAAAGAGAGACAGCACTGGCAGCAATGACACAGATCTTCAGCAAATGTCTGTCTTGTCCTTCTATTTCTTGTGCCTTGTCTGGCACGCTGGTTGGTGCCACACTGACAAGCATAGATCATGAAGCTCTAAGAGTTCAGAGTTCACCCCCCCTTTCCGACATCAATGCGGTAAACATCATGGTGCAACACATCAAACATGCAAAATTGGTACCCATGATCTCAATGACAAGTTTGACCCGATATAACCCTAACAAGTAAGCGCATTCAAACAGAAAAGTACATCAAATGCACAAAGTAAGTCAAACTGTGACACAATGTTTCATGATGTAACAGGGTAAGGTGTTACTTTCTCCTGCTTTGTTTACTTTTCGTAGCACAGGCATCTTGTAAGAGTTTGTGAATTGACGTATGTCCTTCTCTTTCAGCGTAATCCAACGGTGACTTACCCTTCTTGTTTCTAACTGTCGGGTCGGCTCCATGTTTCAACAGCAAACTCACAACGGGCACGCCGCCGTACAGAACCGCAAAGTGCAGAGGAGTAGCGCCCTCATGGTTCGTCACGTTTTCGGAACCAGTGAAGTAGTTTACGAGTAGGAACTCGACGACATCGTACTGGCCCCACCTTGCCGATCGATGGAGTATTGTATCGCCCCATTTATTTCGACGGTGTATGTCCGCATCGTGCGACAACAGAATTTTGGCGGCTTGGAGTTTACCGCTCACGCATGCGCTGTACAAAGGTGTATTTCCGAACGACCCGTCCACGTCAACGTCATGTTGACGACACAAGGCAGTCACTTTCTCGACATCTCCGTCTCTTGCCGCGACGTGAAGTTCGCTCATACCGTCCTCAAACTCGCAGTGGCGTTTGATTTTCTGCACAACTTCCTCGTGTTTCATTTGTTTAGCGATTTCCAGGGCTGTCATTCCAAAAAGTTCTTGAAAGTTGGACGATCTTTCCACTCCAGCACTCACTAGCTCACCGAAATTTCTTAAGGCAAACAGAGGGGCAACCATGTACTTTCTGTCAAATATAGCGATGTAGTGAAGACACGTCAAGCCGTCTTTCCTCGCAAAGTAGTTTGACTTCTTCAGATTGTCAGCCATGCCGTGGAGGTCGTTCTGTTCCACAGCTGTGAAAACCGCCTCCTCAAAACTGGGACTGTCGAACGAACGCGGTGACTCTAAAGATATGCAATTACAGACACAAGAAAAACACATAATCAAGACACGAGAAAACTAGGTGGAGATGCGTTATTGTGCTTTATCGAAAATGGAAATAAAATTAGAATATTTTTACATGTCATTGAACAGGGGTACATCTTGGTCAAATTTTAACATCGAGCTACCATATGCAAATGCATCAATCAAATTAACAGTATAACTTTCAGTGACTTCACAGCAAACTCAGCTACTCTTTTCAAACAACTTAATATTCTCGATATATACAAATTACATAAATTACATATCAGTACATTCATGTATGATCTTATAAATAATAACTTGCCACACAGTCTTACAACATACTGTCAGGTGCCTTCTCATTGCTACAGTACTCGTCATAAAATTAATGGTAACCTTTATGTCCCAAGTGTCAACACTTCCTTGGGTAAATTCTCGATATCATATACAGGCTGCATCTATTGGAATACATTACCTAACAAATTAAAACAAAAGCACTAGAAGTTCGTTCAGACACTCCCTTTCAAGTCTCCTCATACACGGTTAGTGTTTTACATGACGAAGAGTTATATTCAACTTTACAAATATGTATATCATAGATATATAAATATATATATTTCACTATACATTTTGTTTTTTGGTTTGTTTTTTTTTATTTTATTTTACATATTTTCTACTTATTCGTAATGAATTTTATGTAGTTGTTCTTATTTACTTAGTTAGTTACTTAGCACTTTCAAGTCTACTTTTACACGATTGTTTTTTGTTTTTTAAGTGATGAAGAGTTATATTCAACTTTACATATATGTATATCATATTTAAATATATATATTTTATATACTTTTTTTTTTCTTTTTTTTTCTTTCTCTCATCGTTTTCTTTTTTACGCATTTCTACTTACTCGTAATGTATCTATTTAGTTATATATTTATTTATGTAGTTGTTCTCTATTCACTTAGTTACTTTGTTACGATATACTTCAGTTTTCTTTTTTCTTCTTCGTTTCCTTGCTTTAAAATCAATTGGCTTTGGGAACGGACTAGACTAGCATTTGCTATTTTCCGTTTCCATTTACCCTTTATCACAGCACAACTCAGATGTACATTCATCATTGAATTGTAATATTATTATGATTAAGGGTAATAAAGATTATTATTATTATTATTATTATTACTCCCTGTGTGACCAAGTAACATCCAGCTCTACATCATATGAATGATATTTCCCCTTGCATACATAGGACAGCCAAGTTGAGAAATTGTCCCACGTGTTCCAAAATAGATATGTCTCTGAAATTTACGTTTTCACATTTACAAGGCAACACACTCTGCCTGCACTCTGCCTCCTAGGCAAATTAATCTTGTACCCACAAACCATGAGGGTGTAAAATGTAGGTCTCAAAGACTTGGCTGTCGCTGAGCGCGTCATTTTTCAATTGAATATTTCTGTGTTCATGGGACGAGTTTTACTAAATACTTTTGAGTTCAATTTCGATTATTATGAAACACAGTGATTATTCTTCAAGAGTCCTTCATCATTAACTTTGCGTGTCCAGTCATCGCAGGATGCCCTTTTTAAGGCAGTTCGCGCCTCGAAAATGAAAGACTTAAACTTTTCCTCAAACTGTCTTCAATGGACGAACTTTCAGTCTTTCTCTCACCAAATCTAGAATAAATATTACGGGTCACCTTGCACATTTTGGTACAAGAAAAACAAATAACCGGAATTTTACCGATATCTGAAATTCAAAATTACTGCCATCCCTGTGTTAACTCTATGGAAAAACAAACTTTTCGATTTTCGAAAAAATAAGACAGCGAAGATTTTGATTACACCAAGAGCTTTAATATGAGTCCCCACATGTGGTAGATCAGAAGAGAATTATAAAAGTTTAAGAGCCCGAATGTCTGTCTCCGACTCGAAGTTCTATTCCACCTTAAACCCGACGCTTGAGGCATGTCTCCGATAAAAGCCACCCAGTTTACAGGGCACACTAGAACGAGAGAAAGCTCTGCCGATGTTGAGAAACCTACCGGGTGCGGTATTTTGGTGACTAAGCGTCACCTGGGGTACATCAACGATGGAGGCTGCAGAAGAGCTGTCCCCCTCCCTTGAGCTCGTGCTTTCCAAGTCTAAGCCACTATCATGGTCTGGCGGTTCCTGGTTGATGTACATTTTATTGTCGTTCCCAAGTTGTGCGAATCCACCCGTGCCCGATTCACCTAAACGAAAACCAAACAAGAGAACAAAGAAAACCAAATCGTGACTCGTATTGCAAACACGCCTCTGCCTTTTTGTCGTGAACAGGTCGACAACAGTGAATATTGACTCAGAATACATCGTCTACTTCACAACTATGGGGACATGAACCTGTGCACTGGCTTTTGGTAGCATTCGCCCAGAACTGAACGACTTAAGATTTTCCTCAAAGTTTGCTTAAGGAAACTTTCAACCGTACTATTTCAAAACCAAACACAAAATGAGGATGTTACCGTGGAAATATTTGATACTATGGAAACAAATTACCCAAGATTTACCGATATTTGCAATTCGAAATAGCTGCCACCCCTGTGTTAACAGATTGTAACAAATAAGACGGTGAAAACTTGATTTAACGTAGAATGCGCCTCGGGACAGACATTCGGACTCAAACTTTTACAATTCTTTTCTGATCGACCACCTATGGGGGTTCATTTTTAAGCTCTTTGAGGAACAAAACTTTCAGCGTCTTAGCTTTTTGAAAATCGAAAATTTTATTTTTCTTCATGAGTTAACACAGGCATGGCAGCCTTTTTTAATTTCAAATATCAGTAAATCATGGGTAATTTGTTTCTCTAGTACCAAAATTTGCACGATGACCCTCCATTTTTATTCTTGATTTTGAAAGTGAATGATTGAAAGATTCCTTGAGGAGAATTCAGCAAAAGTTTTGGTCTTTCACTTTCGAGGCGCGTATTACCTTAACTTGACCTTCAAAATGAACCCTTTAAAAGAGGTAGACTGGGAAAGTATTGTAAAATTGAGAGATTACGATATCTGTCCCCGAGGCATTTTACCTTAGGGCGATTCAGTGATTCAGCTTAATTGTAAGCAAGAAAGTGAATGATTTAAAATTGAAGATATTTCCAAGAGGCCTATATCACAAGAATCATGAGCCAAAAGCTTTAAATTATTGGAAAGGCCATATTGTGGCCAAGATGAAACCTCGAGTCTAGGACGCGCTTTAGTTTGGAGCACAAATGTAAAATTAAGGAAATTAGGCAGAAATGCATTTCTTGCTCTGTGCGAAATCATAGCTTCAATAACACAGTGATATCAGAAGATTAACACTTTTGAAGGAATTGATATTCACAAGTTTCCTGGCCATTAGACTGAAAGATTCAGTCGCGTGCGGGCGCTCCGGCGCACTGCGACAGTGCGCCGGAGCGCCCGCACGCGACTAAATCTTTCAGTCTACCTGGCCATGTACTAGATTTTAAAAAAGAAGAAGAAGAAAAAACTTATAAAATAGTTTCTTATCCCATCACGGAAGTATTATTAATAGAACACACGTCTTTTCTTTCCATTTTTAAAATTCTATCCCCGAACCCAACATGAAGAATTTGGGAGCGTTCAGTTATTATGGCCGGGGTGGGCCGGCAAATTCTTCCTGTACATTAGTCAAAATAAGTGAATCCCGCCCCCCCTACTTATTGCACCAAACAATTGATGACCTCCCCCTTTTAAGATGACCCCCCCCCCCACATTGCCTGAGTAAAGCTGCACACACAAACACCTCGGGGTGGGGGGATAAAATCAAAAAAAAGATTCTCAGATATTTTCAAATGACCCTCCTTACAAACTCACAAAGTGTTAATGTTCAAATTTCCCCTTCTGACTTGCTATAATTTTGAAATTACCCCTCAAATGGATTGGACAGAAATTACAGGTGGATGGCAATATTTCTTTGCGGAAGCGTGTGTGTACAAAATTTTGATATTTGGATTTAATTGATAATCAGCTGTTGATAATGTTGATTCACTATACATGATAGTGTATGAGAAAACTATGTAATACTTTTTCAATACAAAACTATATCTATGCATTTATAGATATTTGATAATTGACATAAATGTACTTAATTGGAATAGGGTTGTTACAACTGGTATGTGGTAAAAATTTGACTTTAGAATTTCACCAAAAATGTTCATCCACTATACATGGGAGTCTATGATAAAATTGTATATATATTTTTTTTCAATGAAAAACTTGCTATACTTGTGCATATACAGACGTTGAATAATTAACATAATTGTACTTGGTTAGAATATGATGGTTAGAGGTGCATATTATGTGTACAAGAAATCTGATTTTGGAATTTCACTGAAAATGTTCATCCACTATACATGGGAGTCTATGAGGAAACTATAAATAATTTTTCTAATACAAAAATAGGTAAATCTGTGTATTTATGTACTCTCGATTATTAATATTAATGTACTTGATTAGACTAGGGTGGTAACAAATGGATGTGTTCACCAGAAATTGGATTTTGGAATTTCACCAAAATGTAGATTCACTGTACATCGGAGTCTATGAAAAAACTATGAATAATTTTTTTACAATGCTAAACTCAATTAATTTGTGCTTTTATAGGTGTTTGATAATTGATATAAATGTACTTGATTCAAATAGGGTATTTGAAAGTTCAGATGTTGACAACAATTAATATATTGGAATTTCCCCTAAAAGAATTATTTAACTTTTCATGGTACTAGTAGTCTACAGGTGACTGTTAAATAATTTCCCTGACAAAACTTGCTATATCTCTAATATGTAAGTAATAGGAATTGTTCATTGCCGTCAGTGAGCTCAATTTACAATAAAACAAGCCTCAGAGTTGCCAAGTCAAGATGTTCATGTGACAGATAATTATACTTTTGTTCAGATTTACAATTAAATGACTTCAGAGAATGAAATCATGCAGCGAATCATTTTTATCTCCCAGAATATTTCTGAACACTGAAACTGCTTTTTGACGGGACTGATGCTTATGAAAATTAAGTGACCCCCCCTCTGAGCTGTTTGAAAAATACATGACCCCCCCCCCTTTGCAGTTTTCAAATTTGAGGTGACCCCCTGGATTTTGCCGGCCCACCCCCGGCCGTAATAACTGAACGCTCCCTTAGACATACACACTTTACCTTCTTGGCCAGGACATTTGGAAGGTTTACTCCTGCTTTCGTCGAGTGGAGGCGTTGCGTATCGGCTGCGTCTTTCCCCGGATGCAGATCCATGGGCGTGTGTGTACTCCGATTCTCCACCAGGTGTGTCGGTGACGACATCGCCTGGCACAAAACCGGGCCTAGTACAGGTGTCTGAAGTGGAAACTGACGCCGATGTCATGACATTATTGTTCCCAATCTGTACCATATTCGTATAAATAATTGTCTGGTGGTCTGTAGAGGACAAGCAAAATATACAGAATAATGGATGATCCCCTTGATTTCTGTGAATTCGACGGTAGTAATGAACACCTTTAAACGAACATTCACCAAAACTTTCTGAAAAGTGCATAATACAAAGAGAAGCCCTTTGTCACAGAAAAATACGATTCTATAAAATATGGAATGTGTACAGGTCATTGGACTAATCATACCAATGTGAAGAGAAATAATTGTTGATTTATTTAAATAGATCGTGGATATTATGATACAGACGTGATGCATGAAAGTATAATAAAATATATGGTCTGTAACATAAAATGACGAAACCAAAGTAGACTTTGCTTATAGTGAGCTGTGATTTCTTATACGCTACAGACATCGCTGACATCATGCCATGAGTCGCTGGTTGGGACTCGTCCACTCTAGTAGTCCAGGAGTGAAAAATTGCCGACTCGGAATATTTTGTTTTATGGATACTTAACCTCTACATTATGAGAAAAAGGGGATTTATATATAGGCAGAGGGTATCCAAGTGTGTCGACGATATTACGTTGGTTTTCATCATATATTCAGACTTCACAGGTATCTATTCTCCACGGCAGTTTCAATAAAACTAGGCTTTTCAGTGGGTATGGACCTGAACAGATGTCAAAATATGTTGGTACATATCAAATGAACATATAAGAAACGGCTTTATGGTACTCTGCCTTTACAGTTCAGGTTATGTTTGCATTTTATATGATACTAATGTTTCCATAGGGCCAACCGAGCACTACATCGATTTATTATGACGAATATCTATTATATATCAAACACTTTTATACAAAAAGTTGAACTTTGTCAGTGTGAGCCAATAGCTGCACCATCACTATCCATATATAGCATTTCAAAAAACAGTCATAATTTGTTTATTGCCCCGGACTAATCTCACCCATCAGTAAGTACCAATCTAAATGAGGAGGATTATCGCCCTTAGGACCTATGCTGAAATAGGCGGACGTGATTGAGGAGCAATAAATCCATTTATCGCTCACTGGGTCCGTTGGTTTATTGTAAAGACTATTGGCTAGCAATGGCTGTTCGTGCATTCAAAATTTGTATCTCTTTAATATAGCCGATAAATAGATAAACAAATAAATAAAAGATGACACTGAGCAGGTGTATATATGATCAGATTCTATCTTTTGTCAGACTATTGGCTATTTCGAATATAGATCTGTATAATCAGTCCCTTGGATCGAAAAGTGTCTCTTTTAAATATCTCCATTGTATTAATTACTTACTGACAACTGTAGGTTGTGTTTGGGACGGCGCCGCTTGATCCGTCGAGTCCCTGCAAACCCTGCATGTCTCGGTACATTGCCGACAGGCCGGGCAGACGACGTGCCTGTCGATTGCCGGATAACTTTTCTCACAGTGGGAACATTGATTCATCTTGGTCGGAGAACGCCATCAACTCTGTCAACAGGATTGTTTGCAAAACAGTTTATTTATGTCAATTTCTGAATGAGTACATACTTGTTCTGATTCTTCTGTCAAAGAACAGTTTTAGTACAAAGTGGTATTTGGATTCGCTATCCTCTGCAACTGATCGCTGTTAACGATTTTTTTGATCACATTAGAAAATTCAGTAAAATGAAATCGTTTCTATTGAATTTTACATCAAAAGTACTTTCATTTTTCATACCTCTAGAAACATGCAGTATTCTGACTAGCCTATCTCGTAATTATAAAACGACACCTATTAAATGACCGTGGCTAGGTTTGTTACAAGTATTGCATCATACCATTTATCTAAGGGGAGCTGCTTGCAACCCAAGTCAGCCCTGATACGGATAGTTTTGCAAAGCGACAGTCTACCTGCATGTTGGAGAAGTGTTGCTCTTGCGACTTCTGAAAGAACGTGGTTGATAGATGTTTAACTTCTGATAAGTTTGTTGCTTCGTAACTCTTGGTATTCGTTTGCCAAAGAGCCTGATTCAAAATGGTCTATTCACTGCTGACATCACCTGATTCAGTAGTTTTCAGTGTTCAACTTTAATAGCTATCGTTAGCCCTTCCAGGAGCTCAAACAACCGTGATCTGCCTAAAACATTGGCACGATATTATTCCAATCTCCACACGATTCGAGTCATCTACTATGTGCTCAGCCTGTAGGGAGTGTGGTCAAGATTGAACTGTATGTACACTGAGAGCTATTGTACGTCTGGGTCAATGCAGGACACATCTATTCTGATTCGTGTAGGTCAAACATAAAACAGAACTAAACGAGGAAGTGCGTTGTGCTGGACGGAAGTATTTGGAACGGATTATTTTGTAACACCAATGAAATAACGGCAATTAACTGTAATTATGTGCAGTTATATCCCTCTGGTCTAATGTTTAGTAAGTATACGGAACACACTGTCTCGTTAAACGTTAAGGTTCCAAGACAAGAAATGTGACCTTTTTAATCTAACAATTCTCTAACGGTTAATAAACTCAGAACTCCCGTAAAGTATACATTTTCTGAAAGCCTACATATATGGGAACATTTTGGTAACAACTGTGTCACCATTGTTTACATAACTATCACGTGACAAGATAATTTGCATAACCTTTCAAAAGCCGGTTTTCCCTATGTTTTGTCTCAATACCTCAAAATATCTTACTCAAACTTGCTGGAATGCAAGCTGTCACAATGTTCTTTCAAAGTGTGTCTCAGATTTTTTATATCTTGCTTAGTTTTTTTGGAGCACAATTTTAAAGAAATCAACTATGGTAAAATTCACTGCTCTGGAAGTTTTTCTGGCATAAAAACTGTTTAAGAAGGTTTAAAAAAATTCTGAGACACACTTTTGAAGACCTGTAGGATAGCTTGCACTCACATGAATTTTAGCCACATATCTCAAAGCATTGAAATAAAACATAGGGAAAACCGATTTTTGAAAGGTTATGCAAATTACCTGTCACGTGATAGTTATGTAAACAATGGTGACATTATGGTTACCATAATGTTCCCCTATGTCTAGGCTTTCCGAAAATATACAATTTACGGGAGTTCTGAGCTTATTAAACACTAGAGAATTGTTAGTTTAAAATGGTCAATTTCTTGTCTTGGAACCTTAAATACGATAAACAAAATCTCCGTTTTCTTCTTGTAAGTTGGCGTGTGACCTACATGTAACAGAGGTTGTTGACGGCGGGTCATCGCTAAGGTGCGTTAGTAAACTGCATGTTCCGTGTTGTCACGGTATATCACCGTACCGAGTCGAGGAGGTATGCCAGAAGGTTTACGTATGAATATCTCATAATCACCATTGGCATATGATACGAATTGATTTCGTACTTAGCTTAATCCTTAATTTAATCACGGTTACTAACCGTGATTTAGTAAGTCCAAACTTCCGGTTATAAAGTGTACACACAGGTCTGTGGCTCGAGAAACCAAGTGTAATGAGAAAGTGTTTCTAGTTTACATATTTCAACACGTCGAGGCAAAGACTGGTGAACTTCTTACCTTTTCTGGAATAATCGCCTTAACTACCACTAAGTACCACCATCCCCCTTTCGTCAAATATGAAGCAAGGCGAAGGTGGAATAACGTTTTGCTTTACCTGAACGGCATAGTCTTACTGTCTGAAGGTCATTTCAGGACAGCAGGGTAATTCATCGCGGTGCAACACTGAGCATGCGCTGTAATGATACTTGTATGAAGCTGTATTCTTGCTTTATACTAAAATCGCCTCGGTAAGTATTCTAGCTTTTAGCCGGGAATGTTACATTTTGCATTTGTCTTGTTTGTCGGATGAAGCATATATTTGTGATACAATCAATGTAGTTCTACTTTTGCCTCTTATCTCAGGTATATTTGTACTTTTTCAAATCGATATTTTTTTCAGATTTTGTGTAATTTTATGACGCTATATTACGTCGGAAGTCGTTGAGCAACCAGAAACAAATGAGCTAAATAAGAACATGCGCATGAGCGTAACATATGAGCTGACAGATTACAATGTCGCAGGCAGGGACTTTTTGCACAAATTTGTGCTCAAATGAAATACATCTAAGATATTTATGGAGGGACGGAATTGATAGGATAGCATCACAAAAGAGAGAGAGAGAGAGAGAGAGAGAGAGAGAGAGAGAGAGAGAGAGAGAGAGAGAGAGAGAGAATGTACTGCTTCCGTATACCTATCTTGATCGTGCCTTTTACTCTGAGAAAGCATTCAAATGGTGAGGGAAGACGAAAAGCAAGTACCATATATTAGGAATTTGTATTCACAACGGAGTATATGTGTCTTTTTTGTCAAAACACAGGTAGCCATGGCCCCAACATTCATATATGTAAAGTCTTCAAGGGACGTACTTCTTTCAATTTTGCCTGACTTTTGGACACACTGAGGGAGTGGGCTGTGTCAGACAAAATAAAAGACAACAAAATTGCTTCCGGTTAGGAAAATCTGTATTTAATGACGAAGTCTTGTTGGGATTAACGATATTTCAATCACTTACAATTAAATATCTCTTGCTTCCTTAAGCATGCTGGCGCCCTCAAACATGCAAGAAAGCACGAACAAAGAAATGCATTTGAGTGGTGCAGTTTATTTGTGTCTACATATATCTTCAACTTGTGGCACACTTCAAGAAAACAAAGCTACACACTTGCATTGCAAAAACACGGATATAATCTTTGACAATCAAGATGGAGAGTATGTAAGTGAGGTATCAAACCTCAGGATGACTGTTAAAGATTATTTAAAAAACGTTATATAACCCAAAAAAGAATTGTCTCTTTATTATCGATATCTTGTTCGCTTGGTTCACATAAATAAGTCATGATAAAAAAATAAAGGGGCGCACAACACACATTTCAAAATAAACCTTGCCAACCAGATGATGAACTGTTAAAGGCCAAATACCACAACAGTTTCAGGCAATAAAAGAGTACGATAGAAGATGGAAAAGTTTATTATGAAGAAAGGTCTAGCTGTAATCGTTGCCTTGATAAACAAACTTTTGTAAGGTATCATTTGTTTGGTCGGTTTCTGGCTGAAATATTGAACTTTACCAAATTCAATGAGCGAATGGCGCCATGGCGTCAAATGACAGTTAATAACAGTTATCCTATCATAACATTATACAGATCACGGTGTCAAATATCAGTTATCTGATAATGGTGTGTGTATATAGACCATTGTGTCAAATATCAGTTATCCGATGATATTATCTGATAATGGTGTCAAATATCCGTTACTCGACATCAATTATCAAATCGTTGTGTTACATGAATCACAGTATCAAATATAAATAAGTAATATTCTGTTTTCAGAAAAAAACCCTGAAAAATTAATGTTTATCAAAAAAGTTGGAAATAGCCATTGAAGACATTGGTTTATCTCGTCCACTCCTTTTACCCAACTATTGAACGTGAATCACGGCAGTGTACATGGTAAGCTCCGATCATGGATAGCAGTGACAGGAAAATGCTCGAGTCCCTGTAAAGTCGTTTAAATATTATTTAACAAAAAATGATTTCAACTAAATTGCTTTGTGTAAACACAGTCCCTCATGGGCTATTCAGCTGTGGGACTATTCGCCCCATAGACGAGTGTACATAAGCGAGAAAAAATGGGGCGAATAGTCCCAGAGCTGAATAGCCCACGAGGGACTGTGGTGTAAACGTATGATACGTTTATCTCTTTGGGATAAGGACAAGGCACTGAATGACCTTGTTTCAAACATGTATCTTAGCTCGGATGAACTATCAGACTCATAGTATTTAGTAGATCAAGTCGTATAGAGAGGATTCTACATGGCAACCAGACCTCTAAGCACATCCAGCATTTTGTATCATCTCTGACACAAGAAACTCTATACGGATCTTCTACAGATTCGAAACTACAAACAATGACATATTTACAAAAAGAGACCTCAGTGTTTTGAAGTTACGTCACATGCTATTCCTATAGGTTGATAAGCCACACTCTAATATTGTCATTATGATTAGCAATTGATTATTAAATATGTTTATCTCTTTTGCTCGTATGACGTCAATTATACCTTTTGAAAACACTGTACAGTGTTTCATAGTTTAAGATGGCGGTGCTTGCACAGATATGACTGAGCAAATATCCTGCCTTATCACTTTCTCCTGTGTCGTTTTGGAAGTCTGGGCTTCAACCCCTCTCCTCGAAGTATTTTGGCGATTTCTCTGTGGCGTTCTTCGATTGCTGTGTCCAGGGGGCTCACTCTCCTCACGTCAGTGGTGTCTGCTTTAGCTCTGTTCTGCAACAGGAGTCTGACCACAGACGCGCTACCGTAAAACACGGCCATGTGCAGTGCCGTCCAGCCGTTGTGATTCTTTCGGTTGATGTCCCTTCTGAGAGTTGTCCTGAGTAGAAATTCCACCACATCGTACTGCCCCCAACGCGCTGCCCTGTGCAAGAGCGTATCACCCCAGTCATTCAGTTTTGTAACGTCGGCTCCATGCTGGATGAGCATCTTGACTGCTTCAAGTTTACCACTCACGCAGGCTGTATACACCGGTGTGTTCCCGTAAACGCCCGGTACGTCCACTTTTCTGGTGTTCGCACATAGGGCAGACATTGATTGGAGATCTCCCTTCCTGGCCGCCAGGTGCAACCGACTTAAACTCTGCGTAAAGATATTGTGAACTTCGATCATGTTCGACGTCGCCTTGTGTTGGAACTTGTCTGCGATTTCAACCGCCGTCATGCCGCTGTACAGCCTTGACTGTGAGCCCACTCTCATTACGTACAATGCCTCGTAATCGCAGACGGCGTAGAGGGGTGCAACCAACTTGTATCGGTTGTGCACTGCAACAAGGTGCAGTAGGTTTAAACCGTCTATCATATCCATGCCATCTTCCGTCTTCAAGAGTTCGGTCATCGTGAATATGTCATCGTTTCTGATAGCATTTATCAGGTTTCTGTGTCTTTCTGACTTTTCATAACTTTGTTGGTTTCCAAGGTGGTGTGGAACTTCTGCAAAAAGGGCATTGCCAAAAATTTTTTAAAATGTATGCATCATATGCATATGACCGGTGTCTGACGTATGGTCAGGAGATAATACAGGTAAGATTCTATGGTGTCCTACAGCACTATACGCAATAAAAGCATTTACTTTAATAACAACATTTTGGGCATTTTTCCTGAGAAGCAAAATGTGATTGGCGAGATAGTACACATCGTAAATAATGGCATTAGTGCTTTTGATATCTTTTTTAATTGTTATACACCATTCATAAGATTTTAAGGAGATTTTGAAAAGTTCTCTATATAAATGTAAATCTTATTGATACTTTATAAAGTTTTTGAAAATTTAAATAAAAAAATGGAGGCCACCTTATGATGCTAAAAAATTGGGGGATTACTACTTTGAAATCAGGGAAGAAAGTGACACATTTTCGTTCCGTCAGTATTATAAAACTGCTTCTGTGTTACATTGTGATGTTGCTGAAAAAGGAGCATATCATGGGAGAATTCGTATGAAACCTTATCAAACACCCTTATGGTGAATTTCTCGATGAGAAAAAAAATTGGGGAAGTACACCAGCGTATGGTTTGTAACCTGCGATTGTGATCCAACCAAACCAAACGGCTCGCGGCAATGCATGTGTATCTATCTCTAAATGCGGACCTACCTGAATTATTACTTTGATTGGTTGATGATTTGTCACGTGTCTCATGTAATGTGTGCCCGGAGGTGATGATGATGCTTTCATCAGATTCTGAGGTCTTGACTGCTGGTGTTGTGGTCTCCTCATTTTCCATCGGTTTCCCTCCACAACCACGTTCGATGATGACATCTTCCGCCTCTTCCTGCTCTGAATCCCGTTCTTCTATTTTCCCAATGACCATTTCATTGTGGTCCCCTATCTGGAGGTGCATGTCTCCATGTACATGGGTGGGTCCTAGAATACAGAATTGCATGCAATTAATTTTCCATTCTCTTTCATTCTCGTTTGTTTGTTTGTTTGTTTGTTTGTCAGTTTGCAATGGCCATTGTGGTGAAGATTGAAAGATGAAATTAAATGATATCTTCAAAAATTTATCGGAAAATGTTATACGGTCACCCCCCCCTTCAAAACCTGCCTAAAATGACATCAGCTCATGTATACAAAGGCCGTTAATTATAAATCATCATATCGAATAGTTAAAATTGTCTTATTTTTATTATGGTTGGTCAGCATTGGTTTTAGATCAGTTTCTTTTATTCTTGCATATGGATACTTGCTAACTGATCAACCCTTCCTTAAACCTCTATGTAAGACTTAATTAATATCGTGGTGATTGACTGTGTTGATAAAAAAATATTGATATGTTGATGTGGAAATTTAAATGGTTATTCAGTAATGAAAGATACAATGAATCTGCCAATTTTATTCTTGGAATAAAATAAATAATAGCTACCGTTACAGTTATCTAAATTTGGACCAATCAATCTTGGGATATGGGTAATCAAAAATGAAAAAAAAAATGAATTTCAAAATTGACTGAAAATATATAATAGAAGATTGTACCTTCAATCTACCCACTTTAAAATCAGAATTAGTATGATTGCAGATAGAAAGTGAATCAAAATCCTGAGGAACAAAGTACAAGCAGGTCTGATTTGTGGAATATTGGAAAACTTTGCACAAAGCTAAATGCCTGTACCACAGTAACTTTCACTTCTCTACCCTGATCTATAACAGTCGCTGTATAGTGTATGAGTTGAGATGCATGAACACTCTCTATTGACAATAAGTAGTTATTATCAGAGTTGGATACTTGAACAATATTTACAGGCAAATTTTGCAGACAGGAATATCAAGATTTCATGCTTTGGCAGTGAACAAAAGACTATAGTTGACGTTTCTTTACGGCAGTATGCACCTCAAAAGTGAAAGACTTAAAAATTTGCTAAAACTTTCATATTGAATCCTTCAATCATTCTCTTTCGAAATCAAAAATAAAAATCGGGGTCACCATGCAAATTTTGGTACTAGAGAAACAAATAACACAAGATTGCCGATATTTGAAATTCAAAATGGCCGCCATCCCTGTTCTAACTCTATTGAGAAATAAAAATTTTCAAATTTCGAAAAACTAAGCTAGTGAAAAGTTTCCTTACACCAAGAGCTTTAAAATGAAGCCCCACAAGTGGTAGATCAGAAAAAAATTGTAAAAGTTTTTGAGTCCGAATGTCTGTCCCCGAGTTGCGTTTTATAAGACGGAGCACTCCGATCTGCTTTGAGTGCCAGTGTACACAGTCCATTGAGGGTCTAGTCTCATTACAGAGAAGGCTATGATGTTTTATTGAATACTTACCAATCTTACACTGTGAGACAGTGTGCTGTATTTTCTGACTTTCATTTAGCAGGGCACCGGTGAGCCTCTCGATTATTGTATCAAACGGTAAGGTCATCCTCGCTGAGAATTTAAGGAGATGATAAGAAACGTATGTTTTGTCATTATTCTTACAAATTACTCACTTAATACGGTAAATAAGGGTATTACAGCAGCATGCATTTGGTGTTCAGGGGCTGTTTAAATTCTTTTATATTAAAGATAGCAAAATTTGCAAGGCCTAAGCAAAGCCTAGGCTCTTTAACGAATAATCGAATACGACAAAAGAAACTCTAAACTTGCTGTTACATGTAATTTACAAAAGTGATAATGTTTATCATGTCTGTTTTCTGTGTCTTTTTGTTTGAGCAAGTTCTTCATTGTACCATAGTAGACTCATAGAGGCTGGTTAGCAGAGACCATTGGATATATATGCTTGTATATGGTTGTTGAATTGGCAAAAGCTGGCAATCATGACTCACACATAATTTTACAAACTTACATATAATCTCAGACTCCATCTTTTTGTAGAAGTTCTGGAATGTTTTCTCTGACATCATAACGTCCATGCTCAACCTGTTGCTTCGCACAAAGTTCTTCAAGTCCTTCTCAACACTGCCCTTTCTGATCAAAGGTCTGTCTGAGTCTGGTTCAATGTCACTATCACTGCCACTGGTGTGAGTTTCACTGTGTGAATCAGAGTGCCCATCTGGTTCGGGAACTTTCAACGTGGTGGTTTGTTCTTCTTTTGAAGGACTGCTGGACTGTCTTGGTGGGACGTCTAGAGTTTGTTCATTTTGCAAATCCTTCCTTGAAAAATGTAGACTTGACTCTGATTCGAATTGTGAGTTGGCCTGAACCACTGGTTCGGATTTAATGAAGTTTGTGAGATTTTCTGTTTGTGAGGAAGCATGGATCGTTGTTCTGTGCACGTGACATCTACAACAACAACCGTTCAGCGAGTCTAGTACAGGTGTATCTGTTTGCACGGCTGTGTCTCTAAAGGTCGGCGCCTGGGGTGCCATTAGATGCTGGCGATGGCCTTGTGAACCCGTCATACCTTCAAAGCGCTTGGTTAGATTTGAGATGTGGGTCCCCTTGTACTGTCGCTGCAGGTCAATTTCTGACATCGTGGTGATGACACTAGGAGACGGCCAAGATCAGAGACGAATTTGGTAGTTGCAGAATATCCTTTTCAAATGGTTTTCTTGTTATTTTACTCCTATCATAAAACAAAAAATATATTCAAGTTACTGGCTACATATGTAACTCTACAACCAACAACACCCTTTACCAAATATCAAAAAAAACACGTTAAATTTTTCGCAGTGGATGGACAGCTACATATACAGATATACAAACAGACACTTGGTTTTCTATCTGCAAAGATGAAGTCTTTTCTCACAGATTCAAATAAACTAAAATAAAATTAAGTTAGTGTGTGAGAATTAGAAATGAGATTTCATGTGAAATATATAGTCAAGTGGTTTTGTTCTATGTATTCCTTACAATGAATTTAATATACTTGCTTCGATGAGTTTCAGGATAATTGGTTTTTCAATGGTTTTAAAAGATAGAGAAACCAGTATATCTATTAGGCGCTTAATATAAAATTCTTTGTTTGCCGTCCGCGTGCTGGTAGGTTTTCAGAGAAAATTAAGAAAACAAACACATTGTTACAATTATTACAAAGAAAAATATCATTTTTCCGAAAGAAACCGAATACAAAATTGCTTATGTTAATACACTTATGTTTTTTGTCTGTGCTCGGATTTTGCCTGGCTGGCGGCTGGTAGGTTTTGCAAAAATCCTAGGACGGAAAACAAAGAATTTTCTTTAAATTGCCTTACCATAATTTTACTATACGTCAATGATCTTGACAGGAGAAATAAATAAATTTCGACAAATTTCAACAAAGGGCGATATCCGTGTTTTTAAGTGTAAAGTGAATATTTAAAAGAATTTTAGGTATCCCCTCTTCCTCCCACCCAACCCAAACTCCTCAGTTACTGTCTCCACGCCACAGGAACTCCCCATAACTAAAGTTCAACATATGATTTGGTCCTTCCCACAGAAGTGTGCTATCTTTCAGGTTCATAAAGACATTTATTTCCTTTGGGCTTAAAAAATATAGTTCACAATGAACTTTGACTGGCGAGGTCGACGTATTTTCCCAAGTGCAGATTTTTGCAAATTATTTCCTCGGGCCCGCCCACTGAACGAAAAAGTTTTGTTCTCCTTCTCGTCCACTGACATGCTCACACCCACGCCCAATGATAGAATTATCTGCCCTCCCGCTACTAAACCAATTGCGAGCACGTTTTTTAATGAACAGCTTTAGTGGCCGTCTCTATCATATGCTGTATCACTTTGTATTTGACGTTATAGCACGTCTTCGTTACCGATGCAGCTGTTTGCAGAAATGGCCATGTATTTACTTTTATGTGCTATCGTGAAAAGTACAATATGTTGGTGAATTTCGTAAACACACATTTTTATATTCATTTGAACTTTGGCACACCACCCTCAAACATATCACCCCAGCTTGCACCTTGCTATCAAGCCAGTGTCCAAAAAATGTAAATGGTTAACATGACACCCGATCTTGAATAAATACAAACGCGGCTGTACTGTGTATCGCATTATCCATCATGTTGGGTGAGTTCTGTCGACATCCGCGTTCAAAAAATCAAAACGAAATAAGACTAGGGATACCGACAAGACGACATGTTATAAATCAGTGTTAATACATAGGAATGATATCAATAAAACTGTATTTTTGGCCATTAGAGTTGGGTTGTCCGTTGGGTATAAATTTGGTCAGAAAATGATTGAATACAGAAATTGATTATTCAAGCATGTCATCGAAGCTACGCATCTCAGATCCGTCTAAAAGAGAAGCGGTTCATGGTCGTTGACTCTTGGAAAGACAATACAAGTATCACATTTGTGTCCTTTCTGTATGGAAGGAAGTAGGCTGCTTGATATTGGAATAGGCTGCGGGTTCAAACCGGAAAGAAGTTAACTGAACACATGGACAGAAATCGATGGGCATTACGGTAAAACCATGTTTCTCTCGTGGGTGCCTCAAGCTCGAAATAAATCGATTACGGAATTAATCGATGGTGGTGGTAGATAAAATCGATGTACTCTGTGTGCGGTTTCCCAATATCTCTTTGTAGACATGTAATCGCCGCGTACCTTAGATAACCCCAAGCGGCAGAGCCTGCAGCCGACCGGACCGAAGAGGCGATGGTAGTTCAGTTATAGGCTGTCCCTAGACAGTGCCTAGACCAAAGTACAAACAGTAGAACATATTTGTTGACGATATGGTGCTACCAGTACCGTGGCCATGGCCTGAGAAATGTACCACAGGAACAAACCATGTGTACAGACGTACCGGTAGTCCTTTCGGGCATGACTGTGTTACAGGCCCGAGCACGACCTTCACCAAAGGCCGTGTAAGGCCATCGGGACAAATTTGTACGCGGCTTTACACATAATTCGTTAACCTCCGGTACCAGGTATACCCTTTGCACGAGGACTTTGAACAGAAGACCTACCTATAAATCTTGCCAGGCGAAAACGATCTTCAACTGTAGTGGAAAAAATTACTTCGTTGTAGAGTAGTCTTGTACAGTATAACTGTGAATAACGTAAGGGCCGATGTACCTGTATATTGGAACGCCCACAGCGAAGCTCTGGTGTAAACACGAATAGCCCGGACTTCCTGGTATGACGCTGTGTGCAAAGAGATAAGAATCCGATATACTCGGAAAAAGTCATGCCCACTCATTACATCACACCAGCCGTAAATCACGGCCGCGGTGACATCATCGTTTCCGATTTAGACCGTTGTTGATTGGCTGTAAGTTGTCAGGGCGTGTGTTCAGATGTCACGGGCTTCTGCGGTCTCTTAGATACATCTGCCTGTTTAATAAACAATACACTTTTCACCCGGAAAACTGTTTTATTTTGGAAAAGCCGTTCTCTTTTATCCAACGAGAGAAAGATTGCTTCCGGATGCAATCGTACATTACTGTATCAACATAATATGTCAGTTTAGCACAAATTTAAGTCATATCAACGCGAAAAACATATTTTGGTTACTTCACCTGCCCCTGTTGCAGACTGACGGCTAGGCTTACCCCTTTGGAGACGTCCAAGGCAAGGTAGAACGCGCCTCGGGGACAGCTATTCGGACTCTCAAATTTTACAATTCTTTCCTGATCTACCACTTGTAGCGGGTTCAGAGTAGCAGGTGATGTTCTGAGAACAATTAATCACTGTCGTAATGTTTCGAAAATCGAGAATTATGTTTTTCCCCATAGAGTTAACACGGGGCGTCCGCCATTTTGAATTTCAAATATCGGTGAAAGATGGGTAATTTGTTTCTCTGGTACCAAACTTTGCTCAGTGACCCCTGAATTTTATTAAGAGAATGGTCGAAAGTTTCATTGAGGACAATTAGAGTAGAAGTTAAAGTCTTTCACTTTCTGCCGCATACTATCTTAAGTAAACGTCGTCAGCCACTTTGTCAGCGTGTTGGCGGACAAGAATTTCCCGCCTTTTAATTTTTCTGCAGAATATTAAGTCGACGAAACAATTAAGAAATAACAGTTGTTGATTTTCAAGACAACGATGTGATGAACACAGTTCCTTTGTTGGCATTTTTAAAATGGCTTCACAGAATTTCACTATCATGCAGGTTTGCAAAGGCTCTGCTTACACAACAATGAATTCTACCCCTTTGGATTGAAGACTAAAATAGATACCTCGTTTTTTACAATGATCATTAGGCCTACCGATATATTATTGCTTTCGGTTTTGCATATTTTTGTGTAGGAAACACGGACAAATGTACCTACTGATAGTATTTTTATTTCAAGGAACACCTAGCCTGGCCATTATCGGCACTTCTCATATGTCAACGATTGCCATTGATAATACATTTAGTAATAATCTACATAGCAATTGTTACTGTTTCGAGTGACTTAGGGGCACCTGGTCAACTAGACTCGCATGGCCCGGGCATGATGCCCTTGATTTGCCGGTGACCCCGGTGGTGACACTCTCAGAGAGCACGGGCATCCATGCTCGTTCTACAAGATTTCAAGATACCTCTAATCTGGGATATTTCAACAAAAAAGACACCCTTACTTTGAGAAATATGGGAGAAAATACGACCAAAAATACCCCGGGTTTTACAAATCCAAGAGAGCCTGAGAGGGAGACGTAATATTAGAGTCAGGTCAATGCTGAATTATGATATTGTTTTCACATATATTAACACATCAGAGTATGAAATAAACTAGTTAACTTTGGAACAGGAGTGTCAAACTCATAAAATTCATTAGATTTCGAATCACAGTTTTAAACAAGATCAAAGCATAGGAAACGCACAATGAAACTTCGGTGAAGTTTGAGTGTCTGATAGATATATTTCCCGGGATACTTCAAACCTTCCTTAGGCCAGGTTTTTAGGAAAAGTACCCCTTTTTCTCGCTTTCATGGACCCGTTATAGGGAATAAAAACACCTCCTTCCCCGTGATTTTGGGAACACGCATGGATGGATACCCATTTCCCCCGACAGTGACACCACCGGGCCAGTGACGCAAAATCAAGTGCAAACTCAGGTTCGAGGTCTGGCATGCGAGACCAGAACACGGCCATCTTCGCTTGCCAAGATCGAAGCTTACATGTGAACTTATGAATATACTCTACCCAATTCAAGTGCAGCCAATACTCTAAATATATAATGGCCAGGTCAAGACCAGCATCTACTGTTTTTTACCAATTTACCCTTTAATTACAAAATGGGTAATAAGGTTTGATTGACGAACCACATGACACAGTAGGCCTATTAAGCTTATTAACGATACTGAGTTCTATCAGTATCATTAATAATACTAATAATACTATAAACCAGGCCACCTGTACGGAGACAGAAAACAAAGTGTTCATGCAAAAACATGCTGTTTAGCGATTTCTAATCGCATGGCTCCGTATCTGTTGGCAAGGAACGGAAAGGAGGGGCCAAAATTTTCAAACGTAGTGGAAGGGCATTTGCGAACAGTTCTGCACCTAGGTTACAATGTTTTCCACTGGAGTGCTGGGCGCCCGGGCTGGGCGACAGGGTAGATTGACCGCAAATCGTATCCCGGTACAGGGGGATTTGATCGCCAATATGATAAGCTTATACCCGGCTAGGCGCGATGCGCCACAGGTCCATGGAGTTGCCGTGCCGTGTAGTATGCATTTACACCGGCAACTCCGGGCACCTGTGGCGCGCGTGCGGGCCGGCAGAGGAAAATTTGACAATGCCGCAAAATGGTATTTATTTTACTTTTATTTTGCGACATTCAAAGATACAGTCGCCCCGTTTTGCGGACCTTGCAAAAAACAGGAAATCTCGCGTGTATTACAGGAATTGAGCTGGAAAAAACCTACAACACAGAAACTTTAGTGTTGCAACTGCGTATGGTACGTACCACATTTTTCAGCGTAGAGCGTCATAGATTACAAAATCTGAGAACTTGGTGCAACTTTTATCAACAATAAAATGTTGCCTCGAACGATGACTCTCCCTGTCTAAGCTTCGACTTGAAGGTAAAATTCGAAGAAAGAGAGTGAGAGAGATGTTTGCACTTTTTATCATGCACCAATAATTCTGGAAATAATTATCAGTGTTTTCCAGGATGCTCGGAAATTTCATAAATCGTGAACAGAACCAGAGGCTTGGGAAGGACATGGTGTATGTCTTCGAGATCTTCATAATGGATGAGAAAAAGAATGGAAAATTGTAATCTCAATACACGTGAGCATGTGGGCAATTTACGACCACAGTGATGATCAGATACTGAGCTCACAGAGACAGAGTGCACACTGCAACACCAAAACCATTCAAATATTCACACCATTGCGATATAGAGATAGGTTTCTTCATCGCAATCATTCTATGGTCTTCCCTTGGCTTGATGATGGAAGGGCCAAGGTCAAAAAGACTGACTCCTCTCTCGATCTCGGTGTATTTAATCAGGTTGAACCATTCCTGTAGAGCTCTGTACTGAAAGAGCAGCATCCTCCATGTATCAGTTCCGGCTGTGTGAATTAAATATCGTTCTTCCATGCCATCAAAAGCATAAATTTGCATATTCATTACATATTTACATATTCATATAGCTCAATCTGAAATTGTGCTATCTGAACAAATGAATCTTGACTGAAAAAGCCAGGTACGCTATGAAATATTATGATAGAACTTTATTCTTTTGCTTTATATCAATCACAGATTTATCAAATCGACACAATACAACAATTTTTTGCTTTTTTGAACTATGGCTTTATTGAGAAAGCACTTTTACTTCTATTGGTACGTGACTTTTCAAAACAGCACACTTAAACTTAACTGCAGGAGATGGCCTTCCATGTTTTTGCACCATATACTGCTAGCAGGGCACCTCTTTCCTAACAGTATGTTTGTATCATTGAAGGACGGGGACATGGGGAAGAAGAATTCAGCATCAAAAAAACTTCAGACATATCTGTGTTTGATGTGATAACGGTGACTTGAAACGAGACATCAAATATGGGCACTTTCTCTAGATTACACATCATTGTGCATTCCATAATTCATGGTTTGTAATCAGTGTCTGAAATTCATAGCTTCACCATCGAATCTACCGTATCTGTTGTAGCCATCGCATATTGAACTTCTGATAACATATGATCACGGTCCGGACAGTGATATGACCTTTGACTCTGAAGATTCTGATCACTTCAGATGCGTGTGTTGTGTGAAATGACACGTTTTTCTAAATAATGACAAATTTAGTTTACATAAAAGACCGACAAAACAAAGCGATGTAATCAAGAGTTGTCATGAATAAATACTTTGCGATGGCAACTGTATTTCTCCTTTGAGAATTTTATGATAGAATTTAGTCGGTGAAGCAGATGTGTCCAAAGAGGCGCAAGTTACCAGGAACAAAAGTCAATGACCACGTAATTTCTTGGTGACACTGCACAACATTAACTGAACGCAAAGCAACAACACATAGATGTCACGCCATGGAAAACAAAAGGCTATATTAACCCTCATCCTGCCAGGCTTATCACTTTTGCCATCTGCAAGGTTAGGAAAAAGCGGTATTGAGCCGAAACCTATTCATTCTTTCACCTACTCAGCTTGGAATATTACAGCAGGGTTTGTAGAAACTATGTTTATCGTATCTCTGTTCAAGTCTTATTAAAATGCAATGTATGGGACATTTTATGCCGCACTGCTTTCAACCAACTTGACCTGACGGTGAAATATGAACTTGGCACGATAAGGGTTAAGGTCTACATGCCACAATCGTATTGTTAATTGACATAGACACTCGTGGGAAAAAAAGCTGTAGTTTGGCTCCAAACAGAAAGGACACATAAACATGATTTTCAATGTATACAATATTGCATTATGTTTCAACACTGGTAAGTTTTATGTCAATTGAGAAATTACATCGTTCACTCTGCTCATGTTAAAACGTCTGAAAGATAAAGTGAACACAAACATTGAAAATTGTTGGCTTGTGAAAAAGCACTCTTGTGGTACACCAATATTCTTCTTAAAACCAACCTTGTCATAAGTTCAATTTTAGAAAAAAAGGAACCGATAGTACAAGATCATGATGAATTTTTGTTGTGTGTGCATGCGTGTGTGTAAGTAGGGTAACACAATCTGAGAACACAACATACAGGGCACTTTGTTGTGCTCTTTAGGGATGTAATTACTACTGACATAGGTGTCTGTGTATTGGCTATCCGGGGCTTACAAAACAGCTCAAGACTGACACTGCTGTGATGATATTTGTGCACGCAGAGGAGGTGTGCTCCGCCTTGGAAAATCCTCGATGCTCTGTATCGTTTGGCAATACACATTTGAACACCTGATAGCTGGTGGAACCTGTTGCTTCAAATAGGCCAACCACTAAAGGGCACATGAAATGGTCTTACATAAAAACATGTTTGGATCCGCTCCGTGGACACGAGTTCATCTCCTCTGTCATTTACTGCGCCGACTTGCTGGATAATGGATGAATCAAAGTATGAAATTTTAGCACCTCTTAAAAAGTTTGACCGATGGAAAGTTTTTGCCCTTCCAAAGATAGCCTGATCTTTCAGCACATATAAAGTTTCACACTTCTCCTGATAGTGACAATGAGCAAGGGTCTCCTTTTTTATAACACTGGCTAGTTTCTGCTGATGCGCAGCGTTGAATAAGCTGTTTCTCTGATTGGTCCACTGTCATTATTTACAGCGACTTAGGGAGTCTATTTGTATTGTTTTCATTATATTGGTAATATTCAGCTACCCAATTGGATAACAGCTTATTCAACGCTGCACATTAGCCCGCTAGTTTTGACGAAAACTACCAGTATCTCAGTTTTGTTTATAGTCGGCTATCCCTCCTTTGAATAGGAATAGGATCTACTGCCCTCAACCGTGTCTCGTCTTGTCATCTGGTACTAGGCCCAGTGGCAAAAATGGTTGATCTGAAGCGTCATCAGCAAATCCGTGACTTTGCCGGCTGTGTGAATTTTTCAGTCAAAATACCAAAGTGAATACAGCCCATAAAGCTACTCCAGTGCATATGTGAAAGGGAGCAGCGGAACGGGGTTGCGGAGAGACCATTTCATTAGCCCTTTAATTGCACTGCTTGTATGTGTGCAGGGCATATGCCAGTGTGTTTGTGGTAAACCATATGTGTTTTACTTCTGTTGATGTGTAGGGCTGTTTAGTTATAGAGCTGTTCATCTTTGTGGGCATGAGTGTTTGTATATGTATGTACATACTGGACATGTAGGTTTGTATGTATGTATGTATGAATGTATGTGTGTATCCAATGGTATGTATGTAGGTGTCTCAATTTTGAAGGCTCTTTATCCACAAATAAACTCTATCCCTGAACTCCGGGAACACAACCGAGCACTGGGGGTTAGCAAAACTGAAAGAGAAAGAAAAAAATAATGTAAGTTTGTCTCATATCTTCTCAAGTAGCTATACTCACAAACAGGACATACTCAGTCTGAAAAAATGTGACAGCATTCATCAGCTCATAATCTACAGAGACAATGAACAAAACTGTGGAAATATGGTAGCCACAGATAAATCATATACTTGGTGACATAAATGCCAGAGCTACATCAGGCAAAACACAGATTTCTGAAATGAACAAACATACACTTTGACATCAAACACCCAACTTCAACTTCTGACATCCATGTCCCTATCCATCTCTGCTGCAAGGAGTATACCCGTGTTTAAGTGTTCCAACCTATCAAACTATATGTGAATGCAAACACAGAGACAGAGACAGAGACAGGTGGTGGCAGAGATAGTGACAGAGAGAAAGATAGCTTGACAACCTTACCTTCCATCGATGGCCACACTCATTACAATATGCAAACGTTGTCATGGGTTCATCAGCACTTCTAGTTTGGACCTGAAAAATCAACAGAACAGAATTGTAAACATTGAGAAAATTGGCATTGATTGTTAGCATGGTTATGAGATGTTGCTAACAACTTCGTCTCTCTTTTTGCAAATTACAAATTTACAACTCACCGAATAAATTATACAGTGAAACTTGTCTATTGATTACACCTTCAGGAACAGAAAAAGTGTCCTTAATATAGAGGTGTCCTCAATAGATACGTAAAATTCAATACTAAGTGTAACTTTTAGTTTGATAAATCTGTCCTTCAAAAAGAGGTGTCCTGATGTGTAAAATGCACTGTTGTTGCTTTACATTTGAATTCTAGTCTAGAGCAGAATTCACTTCTCAACAATAACAAAAAGCAGTTTACACATGTACAGGCCGAGTTGGCGAGCTGAATACTGTGTATCTAAACATGCTTTTGGTAAGAAGTACAAGAAACTGCAGTTGAAAAAAATCAAGAGTTACGGCTACTTGTCCTTCAAGAAGGTAATTTATTTCTGGACTGAGAATGAATCGCTATTCCCTTCACAACCACATGTTGTGGTATATATCCATTGTATTTCCTAGGGGGAAGATAGACTCTCTGCCTAGGCAATGAAATGATCATGCTGGCCAAGCACTACGTGGGTGACAATTGAAGAGAAAAGTCAGGGTTTTTATTGCATTTTTTGGGTCAAAGAAAAAAAATTCTCCCTACAATCAACCCTGATCTCAAATAATACACTAAGACACATGTTATATGTTAACAATTATTTCTTTCCTAAGATAATCTTCTCAAGCTATCCAGTTTTTCTGTGCTCAAAGGTTTATGGTTTGTTCAGAGCTGTTCCACAAATACATGTAGTTATGCTAGACACTGGAAACTGTGTGATCGCTTTGTTTTGCTTTCTGAAGTGAAAGTGGCTGAAGGTGCTGTGTAGCCGATGACTCCTTCAGTACATTTCAAGATGCTCAACAATACAAGTGACTTCTAAAATACAACAAAACAGACAAAAAACGATGTCTAGAGTGAGCAGCTTTGTACTTTTACCCTTTAACCAACATGGCTTGGCTCAATCCTTTTGTTTTCTACGCTACCATTGGATCTCTACACTGGGAAATGGAAGTGCAAGGTCTATACCCTCCATCCCTATTTCCCTATGTACAGTTCCACTTATCCTACTGAAAACAATAGGAATGTAACAAAGCATAGTGGTGGTGGGGGAGCATGGCTACTTTACCTGATTATAAGTACAGTTTCTTTTCCCACATTTGCCACATTTTAGAAGATCTGTCTTTGTGCCCCCAGTCGTTGCCATCTGGTGGTCCCTTATGGCTTCTTTTGTGTAGTTTTTCCTCAATTCCTTCATTTCATCACTGGCCATCTCCTGCAGGTACAATACAATTATTTTCGAGGGGGGAGGGAAAGAAACTGTATAATAGACATTTATTGAAGATAGGTCATTATGGCAAATTGAAAGTCAAATTAGTTCCAATCATAAATTTTGATGAAGACTGACCCAAGAACTGTTTTTAATATCATGGCACTATTATTTCTTTTTGATGAAATATCAGAGTTGGCAACCTACATATTTACAAGGGAATAAGAGTCTTTAGAGTGTTTGGTGGTCTACGGAGAAGCATCATTGCAAGTCTGCAATCCTACGCCCATTCTTGACTTTCTTTATAAACAAGATGTACATCGCCATTCGTAAAGACCCTTGAGCATGTAGGATGGTACATTTAATTGTCAAAACAGAAAAGTTGGTGGGCCAAGACCTTTGATCGAACCTGGTTATGGCAATTGACCAGCTGCATTCACAGCCTCGCGTGTTCAAATGTCCTCTATTTTTACAGTCCAGTCTTAAAATCCATCGTTGTGATAATTCTCATCGACAGCAGTTCAAAACAAAACCAACTGTTTGTCTTTTTAATCTGATTTTAATCACATACCAGCTACATCTGATGTTCAGAATTACCTTGTAGATATTAGCGTCAAATAATTCATGAACGGTAAGACTGAACTTGACTGTGCAAGAGGCAAAGTCTACGCTTCATATGTGAGTTTTTCTACATGTACGCTCATAGTTTCAAAGGAAACCTTTTGGAGAAAGCATTCTTATAGACCATATACTCACATCGGCAGTCATAGTGGCGATTCTCTCTGGAGTAATTTCCCCGGAGAGGACTTTCTGCCTCAAGCCTGGGTTTCTCGAGTCTTTAAGATTTGCAACTCGGCTTCGTATTCTGTTTTTATACTTGGTGTCTGTGTTGGTGAATTCAGTAAATATACGTGAACAGCGTTAAGGATCCAACCTCATCTATGAACTAAGCACTTATGCCTATCCCACTTTGAACCCTCATCCTGTCAAGTTCATATTTCACTTTCAAGTTGATTAAAACTAGGGAAGCATAACGTACCCCATATGTTGCCTTTTTGCAAGAAATTGAACACTCTGGAGTATAATATCACTATACTATGTTTTTTAAGTTTCAAATTTTTTTCCCATCAATTATCACTTGTATTTTGAGAGTCAAATTCAAAGACTTTTTAATTGCCCATGTTTGGGATAAATAAAGTTCTATTGAATTGAATTCTATTGCACTGAAGATATGATCCTCCAGGTTTATGAATGTTGATATCAAAATTCTACGTTATGCCCGCGAATAGCCGACCATTTCCGAATGAAGCCGACTTTTGTTTCGCTCAAACGCGGAAGAGAAAGTCGACGCTCGAGAGCTTTGGTTTTCTGCGTAAGAGTAGGGCCTAGTCTGATGGGTTTGGTAGGTTTTTGATCAAATCTAAAGCGACCACAAGTTACTGAGTCTCATTTTTCATACTTTCGAAACGCCACGTCAATCTATCCATGGTCGATCACGATGTCAACTCAAGTCGATCGACATCGCGTTTTGTTGAGGGCCGTGGTTGTGTGCATCGCGGAAGAGAAAGTCGACGCTCGAAAACTTTGATTTTCTGACTTTGTCTGTTGGTTTTGGGAGGTTTAGATCAAATCTAAATAAACAAATATTACTTGGTCTCACTTTTCGCATTTTTGAAACGCTACATCGATCACAGTGTCAAATTTCAGGTCGACCGATATCGCGTTGTGTGTACTGTGTTACAATGGACTACCCGTGCTTTGTACACACACGGTGTAGTACAGGCTGGCGTTCATTGTCGTTAGTTTGAGGTTTTATCAAACATGAACACTGAAATTTAGCTCTTTTTTTCAAATACATTCAACATCACCAAAAATCAATAATCAGCTCGCGGATTCGTTTTATTGTGAAATTAGTACAGTGAATTAAAATCACTGAAAATTGTTTTCCTATAATTCATTGAATTGAATAAACTCTTTGATTTACTGTATCTTCAATCAAGTTTATTTAAATCAGTAAAACACTTTGTACAGCCCGGCTGGTCAGGATTCTAGCGGATCGTTATCTGGGTTGTGAAAACCCTAGGCCCCATTCTATGATGTATTTCAAAATGTTTGTTCAAGTCATGAGCTAAACATAATTCTACACAACAGTCTGGTGAAATTTTGCTATTATCCATGTCAACTGAATGCAGTTGACAGGCCCGAGTGATATCAAATTAATTTTTCTGACTTTTTTAAACTTTATCCCTTGAAAACATGTTGTAATTGGCAATGATAATGATTATTCTGTATGCTGAAATGGTCTTTAATACTGTACAAGAATGCATAAAATTACTCAAAAATGTCTTCAAAATTTAAAAATTTCTTGCCCACACACAGGGACGGGGACCCCGTCCCTGAAACCCTCTCCCCCTTTGTGTATGTTGAAATAGCCTTTTATACACTTGTATATAAGAATGCATGAAATTGCTCAGAAATGTCTTCAAATGTAAAATAATCCTCAACACTCTCATGCTGAAATGGTCTTTCCATACAGTACAATAATGCATGAAATTACTCCAAAATGCCTTCAAATTTAAAAATTTCTTGCACACAGGAAACCCTCCCCCTGTGTGTATGTTGGAATAGCCTTTTATACACTGTATAAGAATGCATGAAATTGCTCAGAACTGTCTCCACTCTCCCCCCCCCGCCCAGGGATTCTGGTTGCACACAGAAGCTAACCGCCTACTTTTCTGAATTTTCCGCCTACTTCAAAAATTTTGAGAACCCTGATCAAATAGATTTTAGGAAAAACTTTTTCTGAGCCAATGACAGCAAGGTTTAGGGACCGTCTCAGATTGTCGCAGAAGTTCAAAAAGCGAAATTCATTCGTTTAGGGGGGGAGGGGGTTTGACCTCCATTCAATTAGTGAACTTCACTTTCGCACTTTTATTTTGTGATCACAAGTTTTCGTGTGTTTATTTTAAATTAAAGAAAAACTGCACACTTGTGCCAACAAATTTGTAACCGTTTCCATCTCGTTTGTGCCCCACACACAATTTACTAATACTAACATTGTATCCTAAACCTTTCACTTATCAATTCAACAAAGACAAAAGTATCATTTTTTAAATGCGCTATTTATAAGCGTATGCTCTAACCACTTGATGTCTTTATTCTCACATGTTATGCGTCTGGTCATAGTCGTTTTAATATGATTGAACATGCCTGGGTCCCCTTGTCAAAGTTTCTCGCTTATTTACCGCCCCTACCAAGTACAAATTGCGTGTTCGCAGAGACAAAGAACAGATGCAAAAAGGGAAAGTAAAATAAAATGAAACTTTTATGCGGTAAAATGCCCTGTTAGTAGTCAAATCTGATCGATTACTTTAATTGTAATGTGGCATGGGGAATGCGTCTTTAGAAGCTATAGCAAAATGCAACATTGTACCCTCAGGCAGACATAAACATTTCGCACTTTTGAAGTTTCGTTTAGGGGGAGGGGGGAGGGGGTTTTGATCAAAACGAATTAATTTCGTTTCTTGAACTTCTGCGACAATCTGAGACGGTCCCTTAGATGGTGAAAGGTATAATCTTCAATTGCTGATGCCAGTTCAACTGGGTCACCAAATCCTGATGTGTCGGCATCCTCCACTGAAAAAAAAAGACATGACAAAGAGAGAATCATGACAGCGTTTGGGCAATGACATGAAAAAAAAATGTGTTCAAAATAACATTGTAAGTGTTTGGAATCTATTTAAGGTAGAACGCACCTCGGGGACAGACATTCGGACTCTCAAACTTTTACAATTCTCTTCTAGTATAACCGCGTTCATTTTAAAGCTCTTGTGAAAGAAAACTTTTCACAGGCTTAGTTTTTTAAAATTCGAAAATTTTTATTTTTCTCCATAGAGTTAACACGGGATGGCGGCCATTTTGAATTTCTAATATCGGTAAATCTTGGGTAATTTGTTTCTCTAGTACCAAAATTTGCACGGTGACCCCCTATTTTTATTCTTGATTTTGAAAGAGAATGATTGAAAGATTCCTTGAGGAAAGTTAGAGCAAAAGAAGTTAAGGTTGAAGGTTTGTACTATAACCCGTTGTAGGTGTGATAGTGTGTCAGAAAGTGTGACTAAGTGTGACAAATGAATCACTGAGGAAGATGTATCTTCTGTGTTAGCGCTGGGTTTGGAAAGCTGTTAGCCACTGTGGCGAATAGTTTCAAATTTTATTAGCCACAGACAAATTTTATTAGCCACACATTTTTTACGAAAACAAAGCTTACTATAATGCTATAACTCCAATGTCGGTTGCATGCACAAGAATAAACTATCAACACATCAACCTTGTATCCAATTGTCTTCATTTTAACACTGGAAATTGCTTGATTCTGGACCCCGATGTAGCCCTGCGTACGATGCTGTGTGTTCCGCTACAGCTAATCGCCCGTGAGCGGGGCGATTAGCTGTAGCGGAACACACAGCATCGTACGCAGGGCTAGACCCCGATGCAAATCGAAAGCAGCACAACGTTGAGACCACGATTAAAATGAACTGCAACACGGAAGGTTGGGACCGCGATGCAAATCAACAGCATGACAGCAACACTGAACGTTCGGACTGCGATTAAAATAGAAGTTTGGTTACACGTAATTACGTTCCATCAGTACACGTAGCGTCTTTGTCACGTCATACAAGACGTCGCGTAAATGTGGCACAGACGTTCGGAACGTCATCAAACGACACTTCCACATGTAGTCTTAATTCCGTGTAGTAATTTTTAGATTTTCATGGTGATTTGCGGGAATTTAGACAGGAAATCTCGTTAAGTACTAGTATGAGTATCATTGTAAATTAGCAAACATCTTTGATATCAGAAAATTCCGTAGAGTTCACCTGCACAAGACGTACGCGCTAAGATTTCCTGACAGAAATGAAATGTTGTCCAATTCACCTTTTTACCTGAAGCTGTCACAAAAATTTCCGTAAAACCACATAAATAACTGTATTACAGAAAATGGGTAAATTTAATGCGAGGATACAACGAGCTTGAATAGTCCTCGCCTAGAGAAATTAATTGTTTCTTAAAACTTAGACGAATTTCGTATGTTTCTGAAAAACAATACGGCAAAATCAACCAAAAAAATTACAACTGAGCATGGATACGCGGAACGTCGAGAACGGAACGTCGAGACCGCGATGCAAATCGACAACAACACGGAATGCGTCGCTGGGATGGCGATTTTAATTAACATCGATAGGGGACCATGGGGACCGCGATGCAAATCGACCACCATTAAAATAGACCTCGATTAAATGCGCAACACGGAACGTCTAGACCACGATGCAAATAAATTTCAACACATGAACTTTGTGACCACGATTAAAATGCGTGTGTCTGCTGTAGCAAAAGTTTCAATTCTCGCGAGTGTTCGCTTTGCGCTTGCTGTAGCCTACACTAGACAAAATGACGTCAAATTTATCGCGAGACTAGGGCTCGATTGCGTCTGCCTGCATTTTCAATTCTCGCGATAGTCATTTATGGTGCATGCTGTACACTATACAAATTGACGTCAAATCTCTCGCGAGACTTGGCTCGATTGCAATTGCGTACGTCGGAGAGAACAATACGGAAGTGGATATAGTTTTTTTCGCGAATCGCCGAAAGAGAAGCGCAGATCAACAAAAGACTAAAAACCCCCCGTTTTTGCTTATTTGCGGAATTTTTTCAACAAAAATCATCTTCGCCACTGTGGCGAATTAGGATCGATTTTCTTCGCCACTGCTGATTTCAATTCGCATTTGCGAACGTGGCGAATAGGGCAGCGCGAACACAGATTTATCTCATCTACGTAAGCAGACTGTTGATTGAACAGACATGTTTTTGTATACAGAGCAGCATTTTCAAAATTTCTACTCTCGGAAAACAAACAAACAGGAGATGCAATTTTCCCCAATATGTATCCTTGCAACATGGATGGCATTTTCTCTTATTTGAAGGATGAGGGCGCTCTGAGCTGGCTTCATTGACAATAATTAATGGTACATTACAGTTCTCACATAGTGACGGAGATCCCAGGATCCAAGTGATTTCTTCACCACAATCAGAGTAAATCAAGAAGTCAAGTTTATCTCCAATCTGGTTACAATGTTTTTCAGTTTTTTTTAGGGCCAGACAAACTTAACCTGTTCACCCCAAAGTCCTCGTAAACAATGAGATTACACCAAACCATGGTTGTGAAAGGGTCAATAATAACATACATCTGGAACATAAACTGAATATTCTCCCGTTCAGTACCAAGCACCTGGCTCACTTCTGTTGTTTTGATGACATTCATTCTCTCACTCAGTTTGTTGCTCTGCTGAACAACACATTTTTGTCACAACTGTTTCACAACACTACATGGCATAAGAGACTGTTTGCCTTTGTACATCTGTGACTATAAAAATGCAACTTCTACTAGTGCACATTGCATACGTTATTCTTTCAAAAAAAGTACGACTTACATGGTGTTTTTAGAGCATTTGAAAGCATTTCCCGGCACTTTTCCCTGACCGAGTCGTTGGTCTTTGGTAGTGGGTTGACAGTGGCGGTGGGTTTGGATTGTGAACTGTTCCCGTTTCCGGCATCCTTTGATGACATGGATTCGGAACCGGTGTCCGTTGGCGAGTCCCTGGAAGAATCTTGGCTGTCTCTGCTTCCTCTACTGGATTGAGCTACTGGATGAAACATCGGCTATTTTGTCAATCAGAGCATAAGTATGCTGAACCAATAACAACTGGGGGGAGGGGGGGGTATGTGTGTTTATCAATCATTAACTCCTTTTTAAGGGGCATACAATTGTCTCTTTCATATATATGAAATGTGGGTGGAATACAATCATTTGTATACTATCACCTTGATTGCACCCTTTAATCTACCTAGTACAACAGCTGATGTTGGGTAAATTGTATCAAAAGGTGTTTTGTTACAAATTGAAAATACAAGAGTTACTTTACTGCTTGACTCTCTTACAGCCCCTCATTGGCTAAATACTTTTACCCTCTCCTGTCCTGACTCCGAGTTTGGTATGCCCAGTAAGCTAGGCGTAGCCAGCAAGGTTTCACTACGAGTTTAGCTTGGGGCTGGTCCGCCTAAACACCGACAAGCACCGACAAGAACCGACAAGGACCATCAAGTGACCGACAAGTTGGATGAAACCCCTTTTTTCGATGGCTGGGCTTTATAACGTCATTTTCTACTATTTTGGTGAATATGAACACAATTGACCAAACGATTACGAAAAAAACAGGGCGACATGACGGTAGTTACCGTGTAGCAAACAAGGAAACCCTACCCGGAAGTAGTAGACGCCACCTTGTATGGGATCGTTTGATTTTTCCTCGAAGGGTAATCTAACCACTATCTTTTGTGGTTTCACATCTTAATGTAACAAGAGATTTGGTTTGAGGCCTACTTTATCACTCAACTGTATTATCGAAGAATGCAATAAACTGAACAATAACTTATAATAGTGATCTAGCAACAAAGAGATCTAAAAAGCTATGACAACTAAGAGATAAAAGTGGTGGACCGACAAGTTGAATGAAAACGATTTTTTTTCGACGTTTCACCTTTTAAATGCCTATTTGTACTATCTCTTTGAGTATCAAAAGATTCGAACGAACAGTTTCGAAAATAAAAGTATTAAATTCCTGTCGTCATTGTGTCGATGGACGCATACAGTTCACTTTCAACTTTAGAAATGAAGTCAAAGAAGGACCGACAAGTGACCTAAAAGTCACGGAAAAGTTAAAGATAAAAACGATTTTTTTTTCGAACTTTCGCCATTCAAACACTACTTTCCACTTTCTGCTATCTTGTAAATATATACAGTTTCAAAATAAAAGAACAGTTTCAAAACAAAATACAGCGACAAAGAGATCTGAAGCTACGACAACTAAAAGTATAAAGAAAGAAACCGACAAGTGACCCAAAAGTCATTGACAAGTTGTTTTTTTTGTTTCCGCATATGTGACACCTTGCTTCAAGATACGATTTCATTGTCGGCCAATATTTCGTACAGTTTCTTCGTTCTGTTCAGTGGATTGTGTTAATATTCTCCAAAAAAGTAGAAAGTGACATTTTGAAGCCCAAACATCAAAAAAAAAAAAATATTATCAGGGATAGAAATACTTTTTATTCTTGTGGCAAAAGTTTGCCACCAGATATGAAATCTGGTGGCAATTATAAAAATCTGGTGGCAGTTTAACACATCATGTGATCGGTATAATACAACATTTTGTCATTGCCACATACTCATTCTAATGTATAAATTCTTGAAAATATGGTGAGTACACGTCACAAAAAGTCACCCATACTGCAGGCCATATGAAGTAAATTCAAAGAGGGAAAAAACAGATTCAAACATGAGCTACATCTGTTAAAATGAAGGACTATTACCAAATCTGAAATGTCGCAGAAGAAATGTGAGAATACTTTAGTCTTTTCTGTAGATTTGGCCATCTAGAAAACATCTTTGAATTTGGAATTTTTCCACAACCTAATCCAAATTAAAATCTTTGCATAATAGTAATAAGATTGTTTGATTTACAATATAGATTGTGTGATTTACAATGTGCATGGCTGGCTGCTGCTCTTTATTATCAAGCTGAGATCACAAACAACTGCTCTGCTAGTGTTTATCTGCACAATGCATACGCACATGTACATCTGCAACACTTTTACCTGTTTACATGTTTGCTCACTGAGCACAGCAGTCTTTCAAAGTTTTATTTTGATAAATGTCTCGTGAAGAAAGCAGATTCAAGTTTCGTTTTCGTTACTATTCAGTGCAGATTTGTTTTCTCTAACTAAGTGAGAGCCGATTCCTAACAACCAAGGTCACGTAATTTGAAACTGTCTGCATCTCACGCACTACGTAGCTGCAATATGTGGCCTCCTTGGTCGACTGAGCCCGTTTCGACTACGATGTAAACTTGTACTTTTCAACTGGGTGTTGATTTACGTTGAACAGTAAGCATTGCCGAGATCCATGGCTTCGAATAAGTTTACATCCATTTACAAAGCACATGGTGCAATTACACTATCGCGTGAAGCCGATCGACTGTCATACGACTCATACACTTGCACAAAGAGAATGGCAACCACTGTCAAGAGCATACCACTTTACGGCACACATACAAAACAGTGAGTTCACGCCGTGTCGTAGGAGAGAACATGTCGCAAAACTCTATTTTTACGACTTTTTGTGTTTTACAACAGCAAGAACGATTATTTTGCGATGTCGGGTGGATTTTCAAGGGTTTTCAGAAAACACTTCTGAGAGTTGAAGGACTTACAATGATTGTAGGCGTGTACAGACCTAATGAAATATGTTTTCAAGCTTGAATTGTCCAGAGCTAAGTTAATTCAACCGCTGGTGCACATGCCCGTCGGACAGGAAGCATATTGATTTTACTTGCCCGAACGCAAAATTCACTAGCCACGGGCGTCGGGCGATAGGAATTTTTGAGCCCTGTACTGGCTAATGAATTGCAAGTATTTATTATTATTTAATTCATGCAGGCTTCTGTTTGGCTTTGTTTTCAAATGTCACAACATGCTTTTATCTTGTGTCGTATGACTGCATATGCGGCTATCACAGAGGGCAACAACATGTCAAGTGTAAAAAGCTGCTGTCATCGATATGGAGATTAGCCAATCACAAGTTGGATTCACGCTATGTTTTCATTCATGCCAAAATGTCGCAATAAGTTTGGTTTGTTTTTTTTTTCGCTAATGAGTTTTTCCGCCGTCAGCCAACGCGTGTTCCTTCAGTGTTCCTTCATTCAAGCCGTAGGATCGATGACATGATGACCCAAAATTTAGTGGCAGAAAAATACCACCAGAAAAAAAATTTGGTGGCAGATTGACAGTTTTTGGTGGCAAATGCCACCATTGCCACCGATTATTTCGAACACTGATTATCCACCTTATCGATCACTTGTCGGTCCTTATTAGTATGGCCAATAGACCTGCTTCAATACGCGATTTACTTGTCGGCCAATATTTCGTTTAGTTTCGTCAATTCAGTTCGGTCACTTGAGTAAATATTCACAAAAACAGTAGAAAAAGACATTTTAAAACCAGAACATCGACAAAGAATGGTTTAAATTCAACTTGTCGGTCACTTGTCGGTCCTTGTCGGTCTATTGTCGGTCCTTGTCGGTGCTTGTTGGTGTTTAGTATGTCCGGCTTGGGGCTGGTCTAGCCAGACTGATGAGGGCGCATCAGAGTAGGTAAGAGATTAGTAACTGTGTAGCTACATGTACATGTACATATGGGCTATGACAGTCTACTTCAGTGCGTGTGCCATCAGGCAGTTGACAACAGGGCAGCATTTTACATAACAATGTATAATTTGCATATTCTTCTGTCATGAAAATGTATTCTTTTGTACAGTTATTAACATATGAATAGGTTACTCTAAAAACAGAGGGGTGGCCCACCCCTAAAACTCCCCTTGCGGAAAACCATGCAACCACTATAAGTAACTTAACTGAAGGTGAAAATGACTGACTGAGTAGAAAAAGAGGAGGGTCTGTATAGACTTGCACCTTATCTCCGTTTTTTGGACACAAACATCCATATGGTTGGAAGAGCAAGATTGCTTAAGGTAGAGACACTTTTTACATCAATGATGCATTGCTGTTTTTGGACTTGAACATCCATCTGGTTGGAAGAGCTAGATTGTCTAAAATTTTTCATCAATAATATGTTTGGTAACATGGATTTCACTGAAGTCAAATTCGGCTATCACACTACACTGCTTTTGATTAGACTTTGCAAACAGGTAATGGGTAAAAAAGTTGTTTGTAACTGGAAATGATGACTGATGTCCTTTACACCTACACATATTCAAAATCAGCATAAACATCACGGTGCCCGGAACACCGCTAGTGTTATAAGCTAACACACCTTGATTAAGTCGGTAAAAAACATCAAGTTCAGTTTAAACTACAATGACATGATGGAGAAATATGAACCTGGCACATCAGAAATTTTAAATAGTTAATTTTGCATTTTAAACCATTCTCTTTCACAATCAGTAATTTCTGAGGTGCGTATACACATACGCAGTACCTTACATACAATAAGTACACTTTATAGGCCTATAATGCAGTCTGGAACCCACTGAGAACTTTCTCTTACCTGGTAAAAGCTTCTTCCAACTTTTTATGAGAGATTTGGAGAGGGTGATGACATCATCATTGCTGCTTTGTTTACGCAGAGAATTCACTGACATACCAATCCTTGTTTTCTTATTAGAAAGAAAGATAAAATAGACAGACAGTTAACCATAATTGCTAACTTTCAGATTGCAAAAAAAGGTTAACTGTCGGACAATATTAAACTGAAGACTACAGGGCATTATTTTGGGTAATACAAAAATTTGATCTGTCATTCATGTTGAGAAAATGAATAATTAAAAAAATGTCCGTGGCAAATGAAGTTTGCTGTGTCTAGCCCACTTGCATTTCATGATGAAGAATATCATTGGACATTTCATTTTTGCTTTGTTGAGAAAATATCACACCAATTCATCAGGAAAATATCAAGGAAACTCCAGTTCCTGGATTCCTCATCCTGACACGCTAGGAAAACTACTAGTACTAATTTGCTTGACAAACACCTAATAGAGGACGTTCAGAAACATTTATACCTACACAGAGTATACATGCATAATGATACTACATATATGCGTGCATGTGTGTTTGTTTGTGTGTGTGTGTATATGTGTGTGAATTTAACAATTATTCTTGGATACCAGGCATGTAACTTTTATTAACTTTTATATTATTATCTTAAGCAAATTTATGTCATGTATTATTTCAGTGAATATGGTGTGCAAGTAGATGTACTATATAGTCAGGTACATCAGTGACCTCCGATTTGAGAAAAATGGACAGTATATGTATTTTTAGACCTCTTACCTGTAAACACATTCATTTAAAAGTAAACATCACTATTAGTGCAAGGGGTATATTGGTGTTAATTTATGCAAATGATATTAATGAGGATTGTTTCAGTATTGAAATTTTATGCTAATGATTCTTCATCAATGTGGAGCATTCATCTGTCCTGGATCGTGCATTGTATACATCATCACACATGACATTACAAATGGTAAACGAAAAGATACTGGTAATCAGATAATTTTTACGATCTTGCAGCCATGTTAAAATTAGAAAAGATGTCATGTCTTTCTAATGTAGTATAGTATGTATCACATTTTAGTCTCCATCATGCATCATGACGTCAACAGCTGGTACTCATACTATGACAGAAATCTCTATAGAAATATTAGAATGTGATGTCATAAAATAACAACAAAGCCGGAATTTCTCCAAAATGCATGACAATACTATCAGTGCCTCATCAAAAGTAAATCTAAGTCGGCGCCATTGGTCCTGCAAGGATATTTAAGATGCGTTTCGTTTTGACTACTCATAACGAATGGGAATTTCCCGCACGACACCGCCAGGGATACTGATTACTCTGACCCTGGCCAACCTGACAAAAATGATAACAAACTGTGACACGTTTAGCGTGAAAAAAGGAAACACTACGCCATTTTTTACCTGCAAAACCTCCAACGTCATCGGCAAATCCTTCAGCGCTTTCAATAGGTCGAGGGCATTGCCATGGTCCTGTGCAGGAAAAGAATCAATAGCGTGTAAAAAAGTAAACTGTGAAGGAAATACAACATGTGATAATAATGCACAGACCATGGCATGAGCCGGTGTGCGAAAAATCCACATCACATCAATAGATGTGTAAGTGGTACTTACGCTGCTTGAAGCCATTTTCTCAAGCTGTTTGCCGATCCGTATCACTTCTTCTTCAGTGCCCGGCATTTTGGTGTTCTTATGTGTACCTTTACGTGTGTTCAGGTGAAATCTGTGTAATTTTTGGCACAGTTTTCACCCAATTATTTGGATAATCCTATGAAGATCGCCACCACTTGTAGACCGGAAAACAAATGGCGAAAATGGCGGTCTGAGGTTAAACTATTTTGATGTGGGGAAAGGCGGGAAAAATCTAGTGTGCATTTCAGCTACAGAATCAACAATTACCCATGTACAAAGCATAAATTTAAGTTAAATTTTTCTGTAATGGAGTAGATGAAATGCTTATTCCATTTAATGGCTCAATGTCCCCATATATGGAAGTTCTGTTGAGAAGCTATTTCGTCCCTTCGCACCAATCGTTTTGTCTAGTGAAATGAATCATGGGTATAAATTACCCATAAAACATTTCTGCTGGGTATTTTCCCAAGATGGCTGACCACTCGTAGGCTGTCTGTCATAACAATAATATCGCGTGTTGTTATGTTGTGACTGGTGAGGGGTGCCCACGAACAGATGACTTCATGAGCACTTGCTGCTGTGGCCTGATGTTCAAAGGCAATAAGACCAAGAAGAGAGATCATAATGGCAGTACTGACGCTATCGTGGAGAGGGGCAGTTCTTTCAGCAGGGGCTCTCACGTAAGTGTTGCAGCGCGCCTTTTGTAATTGTGTACCGTGCGTGATGACGCATACCCGGCACATGGAAACATTGATGTAGCCGTGAGAGTACCGATGTAACATGACTTTCAAAATTCGCAATACGCGTGTTTGGTCTAAGGCTGTGCACAGGCAGCCGTTTCGTTCATCTGCGATGTTTTCTTCGATCAAATAATCGCGACCACACCCAGGACCTCTTGCACAGTGCAGGTAATCGGACGAACTGGTAGCAATCCGATTACTCGAGCTCCCGAGCTCATCACTGTGACAATACGTTGGTGTGCGCCGTTAATAACGACAGTACTTTACACTTATGCTGTAATGGCAAACTATAGGTGTGAAAAATAACCAAGGCTTTGTTTTTCACCCGGGCAACAAGGAGAACAGCGCATTTTGCAGCAGTTCTAAGGTTGTTTACGCCGTTGACGCGAAAATAATACCACTTCAATTCTCGGGCTGCGGCTGAATTAGGCCCCCTAATCCAACGAAATCCGAAGTGTTAGCAATTGTTAAAGAATAATGGAATTGTAACATTGGAATGCTATTCTACCTTTTATGGATACGCAAAACGTTTTGTTTTTCCTGGAACAGTGGTGGAAAATTGAATATCGCAATTTTAAATTTTATGAAGCCATATTATATGTAAGAGGAAATGTTAATTAATATAGTAATGAAAAGAGGGCTTCACAGTAAAGAGTCTTTTGTACTGTGCTGTCATAGACTGTCTATGGTGCTGTCAATCAAACTTACAATGTATTAATCATCATTGTGTTGCATTCAGTGCACGTTGCAGGTTTTATCAGATAATCAGATTATTGATCGGGCTAATGTTTCATATTTCCTAACATCAAATATTATGACAAAACCCCCATGATAACATTTATACAAATCACGACAAACAACATGCAATTTTTAGTAAAAATAGCAAAAAGGGGCATCAAAGGAGGAAAAATGGACACAACTCATGTCTACTCTGCAATAATGTTTCTAAAGTATTTTAGTGAGTAATATTGGCAGTATTAGAGTTACTCTGCAGTTTACTAATAGTTACTATGCCATTATTCTGGTTATTTTGGTTCCGTGTGCGCAACTATTCATGTTGTTCTGCTCACTGAAGCATCGTCAGTCCTCGGGTATACCAGTGTACGGTTCAACAATTTTATAAAGAACAGATACAGCTACAATACCTGCTTGTAGATGTAACAGTAAATGCTTATCTTATATTACTCACCAGAAATGTCATCAGCAAATTTATATCCTATGTGTGCACACATCTCAGATGATTGATAATTCAACACAGTTCAGCGAGTAGAACTTAAATGATTTGAAATAACTGAAATAAAATATAGTCACTAAATGACTTTGTCCCTTTAAGCGGGTGAATGTTACTAGGTTTCTATAAGTCATTTTCCTTGGATTGCTGTCAAAATACATGTAACACACAGCAAACATACCAAGGACAAGGAAGTTGTACCCATAATTGTTGAACCGCACACTGGTATTTCCAGACCAGACTGAGAACACTGACAAAAGTCCACAAGATAACGTGAACATACTTTGGTCTCATTGTATGCCTCCCCTGTAACCACTAAAGTAAACAGATTGTAAGTATGTTTGTTAATATTTTTAAATTTATTTTTATGCAGGATTCAGAATTAGGTGGTGAGAAAGTTCACAGTAAAATTGCAAGAACAGATGCAGTAATAGAAAGACGGATTGCAGCGGAAAGCAGACCACACAGTAGTTTATCAATCGATGAAAATGGTAAGCTAAATATGTAAAAAATCATGTGATACAGTACATACCCCTACTTCCTCTCTACCCCTCCCCTCAAAACATTGTTAGTCTTCACCTCTCTCTACTCCCTCCCTTTGGCTTTGCCAAAACCAAATTTTGTTTGCTACCTCATGGAACCAGATAAGTAAACACTTTGCTTTATAAAGAACAGATACAGCTACATGTACAGTACCGACCGAATATACTGTTGTGTGTGTATATGTCATTTTCAGCGATGTGAATTTCGGTTTGTCTGTAACAGTACATGTATGCAAGACATTTGTGCCATGGTTCAGGCAAATTATAGTGTTGTTGCAAAAGATACATTATAAGCTGTTGTCGTTCTTTTTCATGTCGGAATTTTTCAGATGATCATTGGATAATAATGGAAATACTGGCAATGTTTAATAATTTCAGTACAGAATTCTTGGTACTGATCACTCAAAGCAAACAAACAGTGCCCTCAGTGTGCAATCAACAAGTAAATCACAGATCAGTTTAGTAATTTAAAGACTTTAAAGACAATGGAATCTTTTATGACTTCTTGTTAATTCAAAATAGCCTGTATGATATAGGGTAGTGATTCCTCATAACCAAAGGACAAGACTTTACCGTTGTGCTGTAGGTAGATCATCAAAACATTAATGCACGCAGTTGCAAGTGAAGGTGTAGCATAACTTTTAAATCATTTGTTTCAGAGAAACATAATCACAATTGGGCAGTTTTGATTTTGGAATTATCGACTAATATGATAATTTATCGTGAAGTTGAACATAATTTGAGTAATCAATAAAGTGCATCTATTCATAACAGCTCTTCGGTACTTTTCAGTTGAATTACACAAATAATGGTGTGCATACTTGTGGAAAGAAAGAAAGAAAGTGAAATTGCACTAGATAAAACTATCAAAATAGAATGTCAATGATGAATGACAAAGAAACATTTTTATCATTTACATAAACTATAGGGCAGGTATACATGTCACTCTGGACATTCAGGCGTTGATTTGTAACATACCCGGTAGGATAGTTGTAAATTTGCCGACTACGCATATTTCTCACATGCTTTGGGACTCTTTTCAACACCAGTATGATTCACTGTCTCTTGATTACGTTATCGCCGTTAACTTTTGTAAATGTTTTGACTAGCATAGATGTGAAATTCAACATTGTCTGTGAAGAGGTGTCACAGTTTGCAAAGACTCCGCACACAAATTATTCATGGCACATACAACCACTTATAATAGCACTTTGTGAATTTTACCACTTTGTGATATTTTGCTGTGTTTATGCCATTAATGAACAAAAAAGCAAATTTGCGTTTCATCAGAAGTGAAATTTGTCATCCTGGTAAAGGGTGTGGTACATATTATGTGTTATCAGTTGGTAAAATGTCAACCCAAGGGCATTTGTAAAGTGTTTGCATCAAGTTGTTTACTGAGGAACCACCTAAGGTTGTTGCAAATGCTCAAAGAAAACAAAAATCTCTTGTAAAGATCAAATCCCACTCCCTCTACACTGTACCTCTAGAGGGAAGTTCAAAGTGTAAAGTATTGATGTCAGATATTGACAATATTGCCTGACTGTTTTCATATAGCAATACGTCACATATGACCAAGTGGCATTGTCATGTTTATGACCCAATGGATCGAATTTATTGATAAAAAATGTTTAGGATGTAAAAATATCAAAGACTAAGGACTTACATGTACATAACGTTTTTTCCCTTTTTGCATTCCTTGCCTTTATATATTTTTTTGCGATAAAGAAAACTTTACACGACATGCAAGTTGTCCGTTACAGGTGCCGGTATAACATTTTAAGTTTGAGTCTCTGAAATGTTCATTTCTGACTCATAGTCTGTGCGTGTTTCAGAAACAGCAAGCATGACTCAAATACCGTGGCCAGAGATGAAAGAAATCAGACGATAGGAAAGTACAAACAGGGTACGGATCTCTACCCTCCTGAACAGTCCATGAATTTTGAAGCCTCCTGGAAAGTACTGAAAAATTGATTATCCATCCACAATTTTGTGATATATTGTGAAAAAAAATCATATTTTGACCTCTAAAAGTCCATTTAATATTCAGTGATTCAGTTACTCACCGGCCTTCGGCAAATGGCCGTTTTTTTTGCAAAATGTCCTAAAGTTTTTTTGTAATTTCTGACAAATGGCCGGAAAAAATTGTCACAAACCAACTTCAATCGGCCAGGCCCTGAGGCACAAAGTTACAATCCCCGTCGGCTGTATTTTAGTGGCTGCCTCCTCAACAGAAAACTACAGCTAAAAGTAAAATGTTGTAAGATGTTGAAACAGTTTACCCTCCTTCCTACAAAGTTGCAATGTATTGAAACAGTTTACTCTCCTTTCTACAAAGTTACAAATTCCCTGGTACGTGAAGCAAACATTGTTGCTGTTCGATACGTCCATGAATACACTGACTCACTTCTGTGAGTCCCAGTCATCTATGAGTCCAAATTTTACCTACCTTGCTTGAATAAAAAATTGGCCTGTAACTACTCAGTTTGATAGTAAAAACCATAATTTCAAAGGAAACTTTCACAAACAGAATCATAATACAAGGGAAGAGGAGAAAAACTGAGGTTTTCTCAAAGGTCAAATCTGGGTCACCTCATGTGATGTCATCATGAATGAAGACCCCTTAAGTACACAATTATGGTTCAAAGAAACCACCTATGGAGGTCCAATAGGTACAATCTTATGTTCAAGGTCCTTGGTGCCTTCCAATTTAATGGTATTTAGCTTGACTGTCAGTTTTAAATCAAAAGCTTATTAAGAGTCATGGCAAAGGGACATTGTGAACAGTAGTTGCAATAAGCATATCCATTTTCAAATCGTCACATTTGAGAACTGCAATTTTGCATGGTAACTTAACATCAAAGCAACAATTCAAAAGTAGAACTATGAAAATTGTCCATTTGGCCTATTTCAAATTGCCATAACTTCTACTCGAAATGATGTTATTCTGGATGATTTTAATATTTTGCAGATTCCAACAGTTTAATTAATGACGCAATAGTGAACATTACCAGACAGTTCTTGATGATATCAAATATCAAATGAAAATATTGCTGGGCTAAAATGTTATCATAATCATTAATACAATGATTACTTTTAAAAACATTGGGAAATTAAATGAACAATATCATTGTGTCTTGCTTGTCTTACATAATTTGGGCCCGACCCTTTTTGTCCTCAAGAAAAATACTTATGCTTAAGATGCTATTGAGCCTGCTTGATCACAACTACCGTATGACACAACACCAGGGCCTTAAACACCACAATACTTGTATCTATACTGCCACTATGCTACCAAATGCTTTCTTCATCTAAAATTTTTATTTGTGTGGCTCACAAAATTTTCAACATGACTTTAAAGACTGCATAAATTAGCCACATGAGGAGCTTTTAGCTTACATACCAGTATATGATAAGTTGTCATACTTTGAATACTGAATAAATGCTGAAGAAGTATTCTGTATCTGTGGTGATATACACTTCACATTGCTACCAGACTTGTAGAATTGCCACCTAATTTTATTTCTGGTGAAAAAAGTTTACCACCAGAAATGAAAAAATATTTCTATCCTTCTAATGTCATAAAAACACAGATAGTTAATGTAATAAAAACTGAACAAATATTTGTTTACTGTAAAAATTATCATGAACAACATACAAAACATCTTGATTTGTATAATTGGGAACTTCTGAATGCCAACAAAGCTGTTGCCACACTTGAAATCGTAAACTGTCTAAAAGTTGTTCAAAGTGGCTACAAGATTTTTGATTTGGCTAATGAGTTGGCTAATCATTTTGGTGATCTAGGGAAGTCCTGCAGTTTATGCGAATGCAGTAAACTAAATGATACTGAAGGTTTTATGTTGGTACAATTTGACACAACACCAGTGGTCTATTACTTACCTTTAATGCACTCACCTGACTAGTCTATTTAACACCAAATATAGTACCAGGTGATGATGATACACAATGACACTGTACTGTGTTATTTTATTGAAATACTTTATGTCCCTTAAAAATGCAATTTGTCCCCATTTAAACCTACTATGGGTCCTTTGTCCCCATTTAAACCTACTATGGGTCACTGTGTCCTCATGCTAGCAAAACCTGGCTAAAACACTGCTCAATTACAGTATAAATAATTACAGTAAGAAAAATAAATATTAATTAATCTTATAGACATTAATGAATGAAAAAAGCCCCCAAATTGAAGTCCATGGGCCAAAATGCCCCTACTCTCTGATCCTAGATTCAACACAGTGTCAGTATTTGTTTCACAAAAAGTTTTATTGAACAAAATCATATTCTCACACCCCTCAGAAACCGTTTAACTGTTAACCATCAAGATATGGTGATGAGAGTTAAAATTAAGGGAACACTAATATTTGAGATGGATCTCTCAAGTGTCTTGAGTGAAGACAGGGCCATCTTATGGAAAAGCTTTTCTGTTGCAGATGACCCTGTCTGACAGTTAAATTTAAAGTTCTAAAGTAATTTTCAGAAACAAACTTACAGTGAAGATACCACAGTTATGTGATATCCTCACTGTAATTTGTCTGTGAACCTCACTTTGAGACTTGAAATTTCAACTTTCTGACTCAAGGATAGGTGTAAACCTTTCACAAGGACAATTCAAGGGATAAAACAGCTCAGGGATGTATTCACATTCAAAATTTATTGTTTCTTTTGTTTGTGTTCCAGATTTCCAAGTGTATTATTAGATCTGAATACAGATACCAGCCTTGTTGGTTACCAACAAGGCTGGTACCTTTATGGTGTATATGTGTGTGTGTTAAAAACAATATTCTCTGACACAAACGCTGCGATTAGGTAAACAAGTGACCACAAAGGATTATGGGATTGTCCTAAAGATTTTTCTCGATTTAGGACATATGTCCTAAGCATATACTTCAGCAGCAGAATCACTGATATTTATAAAAAGTTTTGAAAGTCCTTGAATTTTAAGTGATTTTCAGTTTATGGACCCTGTATAAAATTATCTATATTTTTTGTTTGTTTGTGATTTTGCTGCACAATTGAGGTTTCCAAGGCGACTTATATCAAAGGTAGGGTGTTTAAGGATGACACGTAATGCACATCAGTATATTAGAAAACTGAAGTACTTTGCAGTTCTCACTTTTTTGAGAAAAATTCCCGAAGTCATTAAAACGAATGAATTTCGGCCTTTGAAGATTTGCGACAACTTGAGATGGTCCCTTAACAGATCTGTGTGCCCTAATTGTTCTATTGTTTACCCAATTGAATTGCCACAAAGCCTGGGATATCAGGCTCCTTTACTGTAGGGGTGCAACTCCTTCAAATCAGCAAAGTCACATGTGATAGAGCCTTTGCCAACTCATAGTAATTACAGTAAAACCCTTACTGGATTTTGCCATGTCATATATAAAAATTTTGACACTGCCCAATTGTTTACACAGTTGAGTGAACCCCTTCACTCCCATTCCTCGTAAACAGGTCCGCTATCACCATTTACGAAAAAATGGTCTGGGCCGAACCATGGTGGTGAAAGGGGTAAACCTGAGGGGAAGTGGTGTGAAAGGAGTTATCCAGAGATTTTATTGCTTCCTCTAATTCACCGCTTTGAAATATTAGTTCCGCATGGCAAAGGGTCAGCACAGTAGCTACACAAGATTGATGTGACATTGTGTGGCAGTGTGTTTTGCTCGTTAAAAGTTGGTTTCATGCCAAATGCAAGGCACTGAGTGAATTCAGGACGTGTGTATCGTGACTTACAGTATAGACATTCAATTTTAAAAAGTCTATGCTTACTGTACCGTATTGTTTGAGTGCCTGCATCATTACGTATTGCGCAGACACTTTCATCTATTTTTATAGTGTGTGTGTGTGTGTGGGCATCAGTATGAGCATTGATTTAGTGCTGAAAATTTTCCCACCAAAATTTTTTATGCAATATCAATTTTTTATTAAATTTTTGTAATTTTTTTGACGATTTTGGACCAAATGGACATCACTTTTCATTGGCTACAGTTTTCAATCAAAATTTTGGAAAAAATCTGAAAAAAAATTATCAGAGTTACATTTTATAAAGGCGGCAAAATTGACTTTGGAGCTCAAAGGGTTAACAAGGCACATCTTTGTGTGGGTTCTCACTTTAAGAAGTAACTTACCCTAAGTTACAGCAAAGGACTATTAAAGCTCTAGCATTTGACAAGATTTTCATTGATTTTTGTTTTTTGAACGAACAAGTTTATATTTTCATTCATCAAAAACATTGGAATACAAAGCATCAGCCTCAAAAAAAACAAGATGTTCTGTTCACCATAGTACGCGGTATTATACGGATACATGAATTTCTGTCTGGAGTCGGACTATAATTTAGTCATCAGCAGTGAAGTTGGATGTGAGTCACACACTTTCTGTGTTGACTGGATTGAAGACTAAGTGTTTTGTCATGATTTGACGTGCACCAGTAGAACTAGAACACGTATTTTACAAAATAACGAAAATAATCACTCAAAACTTATTGCAAATGTAACAGAGCATTAAAAGGCATGACTCTAGATTGTAGACCAACAGAATCATAGATTAATTAATGTTGCACTGTACTGGGAACGAAAGGCCTGATGTTGAACATCGTAAATACCTTATACAAAAAATGTTACGGTAATGAGTTTGCACTCAGTGAAATTTATGGCCACCTAGCGTATTCATTCTATGTACCGTACATGTACATCCCTAGGAGACTTTTTTTCGAAGGGATTGACAACTAAACTTCATTTAACTTTTTACAAGACAGGTTATAATTTTTTAATTGACTGTCCGAAAACAACACATGTGAAGTCACCAGAATAGAAATTATATGAAGTTAAAGTTAAACTTTTTGCAGTATTGGTAATATGACTGACCTCTTATAAACATAATATCACCGTTTTTGTTTGTAAACTTTGTGCATCGAAGTCAAACCAGTGTCCAAGCAAATGACTCTATCTATGCAAGTGCGAGTACCTGTTTCCACACAGGAGAAATTGCAAGGGCAAGCAATGCTAAGTAAGAAACATCTGTATAAAATCGTCATGCTTTTTATACTGGAATAATATATTGCAATTGGTGAGGTAAATAATTTGTAAATACTGATGAACAGCATGGACTTTTGACAACATGTTGTCAAAAATGACATGTTCACATAATAAAACTTTCACTCATCAGAAATATCTGTATAAACAAATGTAGACATTAACTTGATGTTATTATGCTTGATTTATTCACACTGTATGTTAGATTCTGAGATAGATCAATCAGCAAGGGATTATTGATTAATTTGTTATCTATTGGTAATCAATAATTTTATTCACTAATTCAGTCAAATCGTTACAGTTGAGTGACACAGCTTCTGGAAGGGTGTTTTGGTCGTTCGACAGAAAAAAAAGTGTTTGCTCATATTTTTCAGAATTTCAAATAGTAATCTTCCATATTTAGTTTGTTGTCTAATTATTCTTTTTTTTTTGCCCAGATGCCTTTACAATATCTGGCAAGGAGATCCTACACACAGCCATAGACTTCAGGGTTCAAGAAGTTGGCACTCTCAAAAACGTCCAAGGGCTGGACCACTCACAGGAAGATCATATTGATTTAATCAATGCATTAGATCATGCCAAGGTAGGATGCATGTACATGTATGTGATGATAATATTGCGTGTGTGTGTGTGTGTGTGTGTGTGTGTGTAAGATTGATGAAATTCTCACATCCTTGTCACTGCATTGTTTGCAAGAGTTCAAAAATCCATCACAGAGTTGCAGATGAGGAATTTCGATGCGATTTTTGGAACTCTAACAAAAAACAGGGTTTTGCAAAGTGAATGAAAATGCAGGAAAATACATTAAAGATAACATCGTACATCTGTTGAGCATAAAAGAAGTTGATCTCAAAATGAAATCTGGTATAATAATTAACATGTGTGCTTGTTCATCCGATGTCATTTCTCTTGGCTGATTTATGTTTAAGCTTTGATGGAAATGTCTGACAATACTAGTACTAAAAGTGCGTTTTCTGGCAAATCTCGGTGTAACTCAATAGGGAGAGACATTATTGATGTTTCCACAGTGAATGTATATCTGCACAGGTACATGCGGTAGTTGTCATCACGCACAACGCACTGCAAAGTGCCTGATAAATCTTATTGTTATTCTCAAATTCACATTGCATAATTTTAGGGCACACGCTCAAAATTTCTTTTTAATTTTTGCTCTACATTTTCTTTTACATTTCCTTTACATTTATCATCTAATTTTTGACAATGTGCAATGTTCTCAAAGTTATCTCAATTATGTAGAGTGCATCTATGAAATAATTGGAAAATTTTGACTCAAAATTAAAAAAAAATATAAAATTTTATAAGTACAAATCATCTTCGGTTGTGTGATTCACTTGCACTTTATTTATGCATTGTGTTCAAAAGTGGCAGTAAGCTTCACCAAGAAATAAATGCCGAAGATATGTTGATATTCTTTGCTACCATTAACTTTGTATGTTTTCAGATTGGTGTGCAGTGTGCTTTGTATAGCCATGTGCCCTCTAACCAACAACATTTTCTGAACTTTGTGACTCAATTTAGGAATTTCTGGAAATTTCTTTGCGTCAGCCGTAAAATTTCCCTGAGTCACAGACATCTGTCCTGATTCAGTGGTGCATCTATGCAGCTCAGAGGGCACACTGACATAATGATAACGCGATCGGTATTCCTACATAGATATCGGTACTAGTCAGTCATTAACAAGGTACATCAATGTATTGATGTACGGTACATGTACATGTACCGTAGGTGTGGGGCTTGACTGACTCAGCGTGCCATCAGATCTCTGATAGTTTTATTTTCATTCTCATTTAGTGTCCAACAAGTGCGAGTTTATTGTGATTCCATGTATATATATCTGTCATTACTCATCCAAGACTTATGTTAGTTTCACACATTGTGCTGTCTAACTGAATGCTCGGTGAATTTTTTGTTTATCAAGAACAAGATAATTTTCCGGGGGGTGCATTTGTGATGTTTTGACCTCTTAATTTATAGATCTTGTCGTAAACGTTCTGATTGTGAGAGGAATCTTTGATTAATGAGGCATGAAATGATAATCCATGGACAAAGGCTTTGAAAAAAGCAAGCAAGAACAAGGTTGCGTGGTTTTTAAGTCACCATTTACAGGATTAGACGTTGTGTGACCAATTGCATTTAGCACTAATTTGTTTTATCAGAACAAGAAGAGCTGTCACACTTGATTGGAAATTCCAGACGTTCAGTTGTTAACACAATATAGAGGTTGTATAAACACGTGCATCTATGAAATAAATTCTGTTTAAATTACCGTACTTCAATAAAATATAGCCAAATTGCAAAAAAAGGTGTAGTCGCCATATTTAGAAAAAGGGAATATTCTTTCTGTACGAATTTAAAAGCCTGTGTTACCAAGAAATACTTGCTGGCCAGCTATTTCGCTGTTATCAGGAAACAAAATAAATCGAAAACAAATAATTCATGCATTGAAACGACACCACACCCATCGTACTTGAAAAGTGGGGGTCAGGGGTCACCTCCCTGAAATCGGGCAAACACCATCAATTGTCGATGCTTGAGTTAGTTCCTCCGTATGGTAGAAAAAAAAAGTAGGCAATGTTTTGCTATCGTTTACGAGGGGGAGTGTTATAACCCGATTTGAGTAAAAACAACCCCAGTTTAATACTGATGGATAATGAGGTTATACCGCTCAGCATCCTGTCCTTCTGTACGCTGTACAATGCTCTTATTATGCCGCGATACAATACTTCTGTCCAGAACCTAGACAGTTTTATAAGACTCAAAACAGCAGCTGGATCAGCTTAGCCAGATCATCTCCTACCCTCAAATTAAAGAATGGCGCCTATTTCCTCATTCAGGTGTGTGTACAACTGAGTGTCACTTTAACACTCACCTTCACTTTGGCTAGTGTCTGATTTTTTGTTATTTACAACTCATGGTATAATTGAATTACGTGAAGTTTACATTATGTTACATGTAGCTCACATATATTAGGGCCTTTTCCTACTTGCCTGATGAGTGATTATTTTCAAGTTATATTCAAAATTGCATAGAAATATTTTTTTTCGTGGGCTCGAAATTTGGTTGCAAGTATACAGATGTTAAAAAATGTGCCTGTATATACACCTCATAGAAACACTTGCTGGAGGTATTATTATTGTCTGGATAAGCATGTGACTGGCAAAGTTTGCCAATTTAAATTTTAGGTAATGTATTTGAAACTCAAAGTTTTAAACTTTTGCCAAAATTTCTAAGAAACAGTAAATTATTCTCCTTTGTATAAAAAAATCAAAATCAGGGGTCACTGAATAAAATTTAGAATTAGAGAAATAAAAGATTGAAAATTTACTGATATTATAATTGGGAAATTCAAAATGGCAGTGCAACAATGTGTTTACTCTGTGGGAAAAAAAATTAAATTTTTCGTTTTTCACCCATTAAAACAAGATGGTGAAATTTCTTTTTGGTTGACAGGTTTCAAAATAAAGTCAGAACCCACACAAATAGCAGACAGGAACAGCATGTTCATTGTGAAATTTTAGCAACTGAAAAACTGTTTGCACAGTGAATTCTGTGTTTAAAAATGAAAAATGGTGAAACTACCGTACATGTACTTAGTAAGACTGAAGCATGATTGAACTAAAACTCCCCCGCCCTCAAAAAACTTAGAAAAGAATGAAAAGCATATATAAATTTAGTCATGTGTATCACAGCCAGCAGAACAGCAGTAATATGAAAGAAAAATTGTCAGTTTATCGAATTACAGCGACGTTTACCGCAATAGTATCCTGTGTCAGTGTGGTTTGTGTGGGCTGCGCTGCATACCAGTATTTTTAACTTCCTTCTGATTAATCTTTATAGTAGCTGAGTCACCAATGTTTTCAGATAAACTTTGTTGTTTAATTTTGGTTCTTGCAGTACCATTGCTTAAGTGTCAGAAATCAATTTCATTTGTGTGGAACACTTGTTCATGCACTAAATAATATGTTGCAATGTATTTCTGGTTCAAGTTCAAAAGAACTGCACCATATTATTGATTTGTATCATTGTGATATTCCAAAATACCCAGCAATATTTTCACTGATTATGTGCACTGTGTTGGATAACCTATCAAAGCAAATGTACTTGAAGTGAACCTTGGTAAAGATGTCACTTGTAGGTTCACTTGGAAAGGTCATATTTAATCCTCTTTTTACCAGGCTCCACAGACAAACCACAGAAATAACTACAACTAGGGAGAAAGAGGATTAAACTATATGTTTATGGAATCTTTCAAATTTAAAAAAGAATTGCATTGTCGTTAAAAATTACTGGTTTTCCTAATGTATCTATAATCTTTAAAGCCCCACTAGCTGTATCGCCTTGCAATATTTTCGATGAGATGGTTTGAAATCAAATGCAACTTATGTGAAAATGCCAAAGAGTGACCACAGAACCTTTTTCAAACATTGGCGATAAACACACAACTTGAATTTTAACAACTGAATAATTTTCAAATTGCAACTCAAATATATGCCACCGCAAAAAAAAAGATACAGCTAAGGGGGCTTTAATTACTGGCATATACCGGTAGTAGGGGTGGGGTCCACAAGATCATCTACTTGTGAATAAGAGCATTGTAACTCTCAATAGTAGCCATAGATATCAACTATTGGGTGCCAACTCTTACTGATTAGCAGTCATCGGTAGTTATAAATATGAGTGTATCATACCCATTACAGCTCACTCAGAATCCAGTTGATCCTTTAAAAACAATTTGATTGCACCAAATTACAGTACTTAATATGTTAATCGAGAACCAAAGTTGGCCAACATCTCTAATTATAATCATTACGGGCAGTAATTCTAATTCAAATGATACGCAGTGCTTTCTGGTATGTGTTATTTTTGAACCGTTTGGCATATCAACACTTCCAGTGGCTGGGATTGTTTAGTTAAGGGCGTGTCGGGTTGTTTTGTTGGTTCTCGCCCTTCTTTGTGATAACCTGAGGTCACCGTTGGCCAACATGGCCCTCCAAGGAGAGCTGGTGTTGTGTTTTGTAGTTCAGTGTGATTGATAAGGTTGGAAGTTTTGTTCCAAAGTGTAAATCTTCAACGTGTGTGTCTGCTCGAATTTGAAACGCATGTGAGAAAAGCAATAAAAAAGTGTATTCTGTACCCGTGGTATAATTCTGCGATTTGATGAAAATATTACATTTGTGGGTATATGTACTTTATGCCAATGTTTGTGATTCCTTAAATTTGTTGATGTAAAAGTTTTTGGCCAATTGATTCATTTTGGCTCTGAGACAAAAATTTTAAACTGAATGTTTGGCCAAAATTAAAGTCTCCCTATTGTCCTCACATATTAGTGTCGTGAAGCAATGTTTCTCTGTTTTTTATTTCTCTCTGTTCTCTGTCTTTATTGAGTGGAACAACAAATATTTAGGTTTTCAGATTTGAAAGGAAAAATGTATGATGTAAACATTGTAAGTTGACAAGGACAGGATGCTTTAGAAGGAAAAATGTCATTTTGATGGCATTATCACTAAATGGTGACCTTTTCAACTTCCTGAGCACCTAAAATGTTTTATTTTGTAAATTTTTCTTAGTGGTTGTGATGTACACAAAGGCGAGCGAATGGGCGGTGAGCTGTTGCGTGGGTGTTTTCTAAGAGGTTTTTTATTTTGCCGGGGACCTAAATCTTGTGTCGCTTGCTCTGAGGTCATTCCAAGGTTGGAAGAAAACGCATTACTCATTGCTTGGTCCCTGGACAAGTATACGTAGTGGGTGATTGCAGACTTTACTGATCAGAACCTTTGCGAAATGTTTGGTAACAGGAGAAAGAAATGGAAAAGAGATGATATAATAAGGAACTTACAAATTAATTGTGAATGCTGTACAGTGAAACCTGTCTAAACTGAAGCCTGTCTAAACTGGAAACCTGTCTAAACAACCCTTTTCCAAGTCCCATTTAAATAGAACTCTATGTTAAACCTCTATAAACCGAACACCTCTCCAAACTGAAGTTTTCTCAGTCCCTGTAGAGTTCGGTTTAGACAGGTTTGACTGTACACTATTTCTCACTTCGTTAAAATTTCCCTTAAATTAACCAAGTTTGTGCTTGGAGTGACCATTAGAGTAATCTTGTCGTCCAATCATTTGATAATTATGAAAATCCTTGTCTCCTTTGTATATTGATAATAAATTGATTCTCAAAGTTTAGAAATTACATTAATGTTTCTGTTTGTATTTTCACCTTCCAGGGCAGCGGCCAACTATCATTACATGTTCATGAGGAAGACTTTGTGATACTTACATTATCCAAACACGGAGTCAAATTAACCGAGGTCTTTCCTCCATCACCGAAAGTAAGTCTGCGACTTTTAGCTTGAATGTAGCAGACAATATTTCTGTCTGCTGAACTCACTGTCAAATAATAGAATCCACTGTGAGTCTTTTATGGTTTAAACTTAAAGATCTAAATTTCATAGAAATGAAAATTTGAAAACGGTGGTAAACGTTATTTTTTTTTAAACATGCATATTTTAAGGCAAACATCGAATGGAAAGTAATCAATATTTAAATTTAATTTAGCATACTGTGCAGTATTTCTGTTTGCCAAATTTATTTTTGTACAGCAAAATCCAAGTTGGAATCTTTTTTTATTATCAATGTAAATTTCACGAAAATTTATGGAAATTTCACGAAATTTTTTTTAGTGGTAATTTTACATTTTTTACCCTTTTTGATTTTATTTTTTGGCGTGTTATTATCGGAAGTTGGTAATATGATTAACAGTTGATGAGTCAGGACATAGCAACAAGTCTCTATCAGACAAGCTGAGCTTTCCAAAACATCAGAATAGTCAACCATGTGTATATGATATCAGATGAAACAAGATTAGTTTTCAGGAGCTGTGTAGCGTGAATTACACACATTGCCATGCCTCGACTGATTCCACAATATTCCAAGAATGACTAGGGTCTTGTATTTCACAAGGCTCAGTGCAAATGCAGATGACATTGCCTGCGTATGCGGTTGGGTGTGGTGCGTATCACAGTGACTAATGCCGTCAGAGATAACAATATGGTTGGCATGGTAACACTCGCCCATTGATGCGGCTATAGAATGGGCATAATGACTGCTCCAGGGCTTCATACGCACGCACACAGTGTACTTTCATATTCTGTATGCAACTTGCATATAGAAAATAACAAACTTTTGTGTGCATTGCAGATTTCCTTCAAGGCATTGTAGATATGGCTGTTTACATTTCAGCTGAAATCTACAATTATGACGCATTAAACATCACTATTATTTATAACAGATTCATTTGTTTAATATATTGAATATTACAAAATAAACCGTTAGATTGTGCAGAATGTAGCATAAATATTTTTTCATCAGTTTCAGACATTTGTGTAAATATTGATTATTACTTTCTTTGCTTCACAAACACATTTTTTTTTCTGTAAATTCCATGCTTATCTCTAATAGTGAAATTTACTATGCTACATTTTAGGATAATTTCATGGCTTACTCATGCATAGATACATGTGTATGTGTGCTTTCAAAGCAATGTCATTGGGTGTGGTCTGTTCCTATATTTAGATGCTTACTCAAACAATATTTGAATAATGTGATGGACATCAATGGAAATTAATTAGATTGGTGATCATGTCCATGTTACATTGCAGAAGCAATATTGTGCCTTTTCTCAATTTTTTGGTGTTCTATCGATGTTTTTGCAAAGGTTTGGGAACGTCGGTAAATGATTTGGAACCCAGGTAGCATTTTGGGTGTTCCGTAATCTGATCACATTGATATTATACCAAGGGGGAATTGAACCCCAGTAAACGGTAAAATGACTTGGGAACCCTGGTGTTATTTACCTGCTTCTACTGCCCTTGACAAAAACACTATCCATGCGTGAGAGTTACTATGTACATGGTTATATGGCTTAACAGCAGTCAGTTTACTAGTTGACTGATCAAAAAAAAATGGCATTCATTGATATCGCTATAATTCCAATTTACTGGTGGTAGTTGTTAAATTTTGTATACTCTCAATAATGTAGGAACATTAGTAACAACCTTAGGGACTGTCTCAAATTGTTGCATACTGTAAGTTCAAAAACCGAAATTCCTTTTGTTTACGAGGGTGGGTTTGCCATCCATTCAATTAGTGAACTTCACTTTCCCACATTTATTTTGTGATCACAAGTTCTCTTTATATTTCGTGTATAAATAAACACAATCTGCAAACTGACACTCATACCAACAAATTTTACAGTAACTGTTTCCAACTCGTTTGTGTTATGCTGTTGTGCTTACCTCCAAACACAATTTATTGACAGCAACATTGTATCCTAAACTTTTCATTTATCAAGTTATAAGGATAAAAAGTGTCGTTTTCAAAAAAAATTGCTAAGCATAGCTTCAGACAGCAACATTTTGCACTTTTGAACTTTCGTTAAGGGGAGGGGGTTTTGATCTAAATGAAGAAATTTCGTTTCTTGATCGTATGCAACAATCAGAGACTGTCCCTTCTCGTAACCTAAGTTGGTAATTGTTTTGAGCGACGCAACAATTTTCACTCAAGGATTTTCACTCAGGGACAAGAGTGGTATTTTTGAATACACTGTAATTCATGTTTATAGTATAGAACTGTACCAGGGATTGTGTTTCCATCTCCTTGCAGAAAATATTAACCTCCTCCCCAACACTTACGTGAAGCCAAATGACACTTCCCCCAACCCCAACAAAAATGTGTGATAAAAAGTGGCCTTCCCTCAACCACAGTAGATATCTCCTCTTCAATTCTGTTGAGTCAAAACTTCAACCATATTGAAATGCTATGCTAATTTTGCTAGCTATGAAGATGATGTGTTCATAATATAGACGTGAAGTGCAAGCGATTAAAAACATCTTGCATTTTGCAAAATTTTTAAAGCAGCAAAATGGATAATATGCAAGTCTGATTTTAATATTTTTCTGATAGAAAATTTTTCTGATAGTTTTCTGACATAAATCACAAATAACAGGAAACTTACTAGCTCTAGCGAAATTCAAAATAGATGATATGTAATGTTATATCTTGCAGATCGTTAGGAAACGTTACCCTCTCTCTGACATCATAAGGATTGTCAACTTTGAGGACGAAAAGAAGAGATCACTTCTCGCTGTCAAGATTGGCAAGGTCGGCGATGACATCTATGATTGCCTTGTATTTCAATGTCAACATCAGGTAAGGCAAAGGCACCCTTCGTTTGTTAATCACACTGAATGAACCAACCTTTTTCCGGTAAATAAGCTTTAAAGCATTATGGTAGTTTGCACCTCAAAAGTGAAAGAATTAACCCTTCGAGCACTGTAATTTTCTCCAGCCAAAATTTTAGTGCAAAATTTTACCATGGTAATTTTTTGATAATTTTGGACCAAATGGACATCACATTACATTGGTTAGTTTTTTCTCAAAATTTTGGCAAAAAATCTGAGAAAAATTGACTGGGGTGTATTTTATAAAGGGGACAAAAATAGACTTTTAGACTTGTGCTCAAACTTTCCTCAATGAAACTTTCAACCATTCACTTTCAAAACCAAGAATAAAATCTGGGGTCACTGTGCAAAGTTTGGTATAATATTTCAAATTCAAAATGGCCACCATCCCTGTGTTAACTCTATGGAGAAAATTAAAATTTTTGATTTTCGAAAAACTAAGACGGTGAAAATTTTTTCTTACACCAAAAGCTTTAAAACTAGCCTCCACAAGTGGTAGACCAGGAAAATATTTCAAGAAAATTGAGTCCGATTGTCTGTCCGACAAGCCCATCACTAAGGTAGAATGTGCCTCAGTGACAAAACTTCAAAATGGCCGCCATCCCTGTGTTAACTCCATGCAGAAAAATAAAATTTTCCAATTTCGAGAAACTAAGCCAGTAAGAAGTTTTCTTACACCAAGAGCTTTAAAATGAACCCCCACAAGTGGTATATCAGAACAGAAATGTAAAAGTTTGAGAGTCCGAATATCTTTCCCCTGAAGCACGTTCTACCTTAATCTTTCAATAACAACATACTGAAGTAGACAAACCCTCTTATTTTTCTGTAATTTTGTGTTACATGTAGGTCACAAAGTGCAGTTCTTTTAAGTCTTTTAAACTTTTTGATATCATAGATATTTTCCTGCCATAATTTCAGACTTTATTTTTCCTGTATGTTATTTTTTTCCTTCAGGAACAAGCAGAAAATATCTGTCGGAAAATGACTCAGATGTTTGATGCAATCTGCGAAATTGAGGTCTTGGAGAGTGACCCCGTCGTCAAGTATCGGACTTTGTAAACCTGAGAAAGTGGAAATAGAAACTTAATTTTTTTTACAAACTGTGGAACTCACGACTGAATGTTTGTTGTAGCTTCAAATATGTGACTGCATCTGTAGACATGAAGAGATTTACAGTTTTTCATCGTCTTCAACAATTGCAGCAGCGTTTTCAGTTTCCGTGACTTCTGCAATGTGTTCATGCCAACCAGGAAAGTGACCTCTTTTTTTGCGAGATGACATTTACACACAAGAGTAGAAGCAGTTTCGTAGAAATTCTTGAAGAAACGGAGAGAAAGACTCGCCAGAGGAACAGATGTGAGCCACTTCATGCCCCTCCCAAGTCTTTAATACTTGGATCAGTCTACCAATAACCCCCTCCATGAGGGGGTTCCACTTCAGACTGACATACTGGGGATTAAAAGAGAACAAAAATTATCGTCTGACTGCCAACTTAAAACTCCTAGCTGTGGCAGTTTGACACACATTTATGCAAAGCAAGATACGATCTCCTTAGCAATTTTTGGTCAAGCAGCATGCTTCCCTTCCCCCCTCTCTAACAAAATGCAATTGCCCATTTAAGTCGCTTTATTTCTTGCCCAAAGTTCTTACCATTCACAGATTTCCCAATGCCAAAGAATCCAGTACTCATTGTGACTGTCATACAGTTTCTTTTGTTTTGTCCTGTACGATGAAAACTTGTTTTGTTTTGTACAAAGAAAACTTACTGTAATTGTCTAAATTGTTTTTAGCATTTGCCAACTTGTACTTTTTACATAAACAATTATTAAGCATTGCAGGGACCTTTTTTTTATTGGATGGGCCAGGATCTGGAAATTTATATGACAGAAAATATCACTCAATATACTGTTTTCAGCAGAGCTGTCTTGTAGGACTTTGGCAAAGGCCTGTGTCACAGCAATATCTTAACAATCAATTCCAGTGGTGATATTCACCAGTTGGTTTCACCTTTAACCTTGAGTTGACCTATGACCCTGGCAAATTAGTAGTCTGCTGTTAGGAAACTTGCCCTATATATCAAACTGTCTTCAGTTTTTCACATCGGTTTGAGGTAGTTTTTGTTTTTTCAAATAAGTGTGTTTCATAGTCCCAAAATAAAGATGACCTCCCTACTTAAGAATGGGATAACCCTCAGAATATGTTAATCAGCACTATCAAACTATGCTACTCTGTAGTACAGAGTACCGGTAAATTCTTTTTTGTAACTTCAAAATAGCCATAGTGGCCTATCTTAAAGCAAGCTGAAATATATACTAGAGAATCAATCAAATGATTGAAAACAAAATTTGTATCCCTTAAAATAAGGCAAAACATTTTCAAATGTCCAAGACCTGAACATTTCCTTATCTTTTTCTGCAAATTTTGTAGCCATAAAATGTATGACGAGGCACTGCTTGAGGAGTCCTATACCTTGATTGTATTTGCAATTTTGACGGGAGAGTCTTGTTATATGCCCTTGAGGAAAATTGAATGCCTCCAAATATGGGAAATTTGGTATTTGTTGTGAAAATGGATTTTTGATGGTACGTTAAGAGGGCCTTCTTTCTAGCATTTTGCTACATTTTTTTTCTCTGCTGTAACCTTACATGCTACTTGGTGTATGTTATATTTTCTGTTTCCATTCATATAATGGCTTTCCGAGGTGTTACTTAATGATTCATTTGAATAATGTATGTCTCGATATGTTATGTCTGGATATTTAATATTTTGGAGTCCCTGAAATTTATTGTGAATTCTACATTTTATCTGTACATGGCTACTGGAGAGATATGTTACATTTTTCTTGGCCAGACTCTGAAAATGTTGCTGGTAAATGTACTTTTAATGTGTCTAGAAGCTATATCCTGATTGGTTGTCAGCAGTGAATTTCTTCTGTTGGTTTTGCAACTGGCCTATCAGAGGTGTTCTTCTAATCTGAAACTTGCCAACCAAAAACAGGTGTTGATGTCTGTCTAACTTACTGATAATGGTTTTTATCAACAAGTAGACGTATGGCTTCTCATCCATTGCAGGAAACTTCCACCATGTGATACGTATGTACCATGGTAATAGCCAATCAGAAATTTCTGACATGTAAATACCCTGGCAATGGCCAATCAGAAAGTTTTGTCACATAAATACCATGGTAACAGCCAATCAGAAATTTCTGACATGTAAATACCATGGCAGTGGCCAATCAGAAAGTTTTGTCATGTAAATACTATGGTAACAGCCAATCAGAAATTTGTAGTGAAAGAGTAAAATCATTTTGAGATGTCTTAGTAGCTGTGAATACTAAATACATGCTTTGCTTACACAGTTCTCTCCATGCTAAAAATTACAACACTAATCCCCAATTACAAATTGAAGTCCCTCCAACAGATTCTCATCAAGTCTTTTTCACGCTTTCCATTTTGCCCTCCCTGTACATGCATACTGATTAGTTCCCAGTGTTTCATTGAATTGTTAAAAAAGGTGCGGGGATAGGTGTGGTGTGGAAAGCGGAACGGTGAAGCTTTAGTACCTTCTTCCATTGGTACATACCAACACATGTAAAAGTTAACTTTACAGTACATTTTGGCCCACTTCCATATCTTGAGAACTCTTCCTTTGTGATTATCTCTTGCTGTTTTAGTTCAGTTTGTTCAGTACGGCGCTTGTCAATAAAATTGCGACATTATGGGAACAAGAAAAAAAAGTGCTGTTTAATATTTTCATCTACCACTGATATCTGATCAAATTTTACATGCAAAAAAAAAGACAAAAACACAGTAAGGGGGCCCTCTCTCTGCACCTCAGCACCACAATGAAGTTCAATGAAGTTTTGGGTTCCATTCATTGCATGGGGCAAGAAAGGATCGAAAGGTCAAAGTGAAAAGGTCAAGGGTCAGTGATTCCTTTTTAATGCAACACATTACACAGTAGTTTTTTAGAGATGTGTAAATTTCTCATTAGCAAAACTGTACTAACATTCCCCTAAAAATTCTCCAATTCGAAGCAGGGTGTAATTTGGTAAAAGATTTGAGTACACAGGTAAAACTTTGAGAAAAAAAATTGTATATTAGTAAAAAAAAAGGGGGCAATTCTAATTTGTTACAAGTGACTTATAGAAGTATTTTTATACGTCCACTCAGGCATTTGAAAAAAGCCATAAAATAGCTACTATTTATTTTGGATATATGTATGTCAGTGATTGTAATATTATTGTAGCAGAGGGATATCTGGGCGATGCTTGTGGTAGACATATTTAATATTAGATCAAGTATAGTATATTGATATACAGTGATTTTTTTTTAAAAAGCGGGTGTATCATTTTTCTCAGTCGATTATTATTTTATGATTGATAAGAGCAGTTTTATCAAATAAACTTTGTATAAAATAAGTTAAAGTTGAGTGCAAGTGGATTCTGTTCTCCATTCAGTGACTTAATATTTTCATGTCTTCTTGTATGCATTCTGTCACTAATTAATTCCCCTGACAAATTCCCAACTACAAGTGGGGACTATGTCATTGTCAATGACTAGTTTTCTGCCAATTATTTTGTATGATTGACAAAGTGAGAATCCGTACACTCAAAGTCACTGAAAATCATGATCTTCTCAGTAATTTTCAATGTTCGCAATCTATCACTTTTATATATGATTTTACATGTAATTTTTACAATCTCACGACTGATTATCTCGTTATTTCAAAAACGGTTGGTTATCAATTTTCCTGGACTCAATTTCTGTTTCAAAGACCAAGTTTTCCTGGACTTTTCACGCAGCTTTACAATCCAAGGAGTTTCCAGGAGTGTAAGAACCCTGGAATATGTGCTTGTCATCCTGACACGAGTGAACTGAAAATAGCAAAGTTCTTTTGGGAGTTTTGTATGTGATGAATGAGTGCATTGGTTTAGAAAGTGTGCACGTTTTTTTTGTCTGAGAATGAGGGCTTAGGGACAATTGCTTGAACTTTTGCCGACCTCCGGAAGTTAAGCTGTCAAAAGTCGGGGGTGGGGGGTGGGAGGTCAGTTCACCATGCTATAGAAAGCAGAGTTCTCCATACATGTGCATAGATACTGTTCTATGTGACTGAAACTGGAAACGTGTGAAACAAACAGAATATGTCCCTTCAAGGAAAAATGCTCCCAGTATAAATGAAGCTACAAGTGGAATGGGTCATGTTGCAAAAAACTATAGTGACAAAAACTTTTGACATTTGTTGGCAGAAAGTGTGTTCGTTTTTGAAGACTTAGGTGCCGGGTTTTGTAAAATCCAAAATCTCTTTAAATTTGTACAGTTGATAGCATTAACAATTTATTATCCACAATATCACAACAGAAGATTGCTATCAATCGTGGTCTGACACTAACTGACACGAAGACTCATTGAACTTGTAAAGTTGATAATATTAAAATTTTATTATCCACAATATCACAACAGAGGATTGGTATCAATCCTGGTCTGAGACTCATCTATGAACTAGCGGGTACCACCATCTACCTGTACATCTTTCCTTGCGACTTTTCATTGTCTCTTTTTCAAGAAAAAAAAAGTCTGGACTTGTCGTCATGACCAGTGAGTGAATTCCTAAACTTCCATACAAAACGACAGCTAAACACTGATGAGATTGTGATCCGTTAAATGTTAATGATCTGTATTCTGCTCTGATGTTGACAATAATATATTTGAGTGGTACCAGGATGGTCACCCCCCGGGATTTTCACCACCCAGACAATTCTAACTGAATGGTTTGAGATACAGTTGGAACAAGTGTTTTGTGGGTAAAATGTCTGGGGTGACTGTCCTAAAAAAACATGTTAATGGCAGGATACAAATTACTTTATTGTACAATATATTATATAAATCCCATGGTATGCATTATGATTGACTAATTTTCTCACTCCCTGGACTGTTGAAAAATACATCAGTATACTTATATGTAAGTTACATTTGGAATTACAACGATAATTGAGCACCACAATATTCTACCTGATATCATTTAGAACACTCTCCATGTATATAGAGTACAATGTCTCCATCATGTCTCTTGTGTCAGAGGTCATCACCACAGAGACTGAACCCTGGCAATGACTGTGTGGAGGTAACTCAAAGGAGTCCGATCGAACACTATAATGTATGTAATCTCAAAATCTGAGATAAAATGTTTGTTATATGTAGAGTACGGACTTGGACAACAATATCTTTTGTAGTGCTGAACTTGACTTGAAGCATATATTTGACGCACTCTCCTGCCATGGTCATGGGCTTGTGTGATGGAGGGATGCCATTTTAAATCCTACTTGACATCAATGCTAAAAGTGACGGATCTTGGCTTATGTCTACTGAATACAATGTGAAATCATATTCAGCTACATCATGTTTGTTGATTCCATGAAATATTCTGCGTATATTTCTCACTCGATTTACTGCCGCAGCAGGAAATGCAATACAGCTGACAACGGCAACAATGAATCCATCTCAACAAGACTGCATGCTGGGATAGCATGTTCACCTTTGACCACTGGTACATAATCCCATCGTTTCTTCTCATAACAGAACAATATGCTATATAATAGCATACAATTAACATTATATATATGCTCATTTTTTAAATGCAGCTTATCAGATCAGTTGAATAAGATTGCAATGTCCAAGTTTACTAGATATTGAGGTAAAATCACAATCAGCGGTTTACAAATACATAACTCCCTAGAACTTACATACTTCAAGGACTGAAAGACTTAATGGTTGAGATCAGGGACGCTGTTACTTTTGACGATTTTGTCACTATTTATGATTTTTTTTACGTCAACTACAGTTTCTTGTTCTAATCCCCAAAAGCATGTTGAGATACACAGCATTCAGCTTGTCAACTCAGCCTGTGCACGTGTAAACTGCATTGTTGCTGTTGACAAGTGAATTCTTGTCCGGACCGGAATTCAAATGTGAACAAATACCATAACAGAGCATTTTAGGCCCTGTGTTGACGGGTAAACATTAAGCGCTGTAAGATGCTTCAAAAGTAGAACAAGAACTTGAACTTGGCATAGTGAAAAAAAAAATCAAAAGTGACAGCTACTTGCCCTTTACACAGTGTGTGTGGGAATACACATGGGTGTGGGGGGAGGACGGGATGAGAGAGGGAATAGAAGTGAGCTAGAAGGTGACTTGTCTTTCAGTCCATTGTACGACATTTGCATTACCATGTTGTTTTGATATAACTTGGTTATATGACCCTTTCTGCCTTGAAAGAATATTGACCTTTGACCTGTCAGAAATTTTGGATAGAAGGAATGAGACAACCAAACAAAAGTTTGACAATTTGTAATGATCAATGAAAGACCCTCTAGTGTTGACTATGATCTGAAAATCTGTTTATAATTTTGCAAGGAATGACCCGCATTCATTTTACCAAGATGTTGCAGGGCACTGAACACTTAATATAACGACAACGTTGTTCAGTAGCATCCTGAACCCCTGTCACCACCATGATTTGGCCCAAACCCAATGTTATCAATGATGAGGGTGGACCTGATTACAGGGACTTGGGGGTGAACAGGTTAATGGACTTGGAGAACTTTGAATCCTTGCCTAAAAACTTACTATTCGATAGATTTCCATCATTATGTGTGAAAAGGTATGTAGTTATTTACATGTATACTGGAATGCGGAAGACGCATTTCTCTCTTAGTACGTACAAATGAAACACTTTAGACAAGTTGGAAAACCACGGCTTGTTGACGGAAAGATTGAGTCTTCATAACAATTGGTAGATCTCTCCTTCTACAAATTTACATCGATAACCTTTTGAACTTATCCTCTATATTGAAATTTTGAACTTTGAAATATAACCCTAATGATCAACAAATCAGTGTGATAAACGCAAGGAGCAAAAAATAATCGCCTTTTTTGCTTTTTTGTGGAGTGTCCTTTTCATAAATAAGCTATTATTAAACAGTTTCTGGACATTTCACAAATGTGTACAAAAAAAAGCGTGACACACAACATTATCCTGCATACATGTTAGTAAATTGGGATAGACTTATAATGTAGTTGGCTTGTGAGGGTCTTACTCAAGGCTTGCTGACTCACACGGAGTAATTCCATGACAAAGCACAAGAAGTAATTCCATAACCAATCCAGACCTGTATCATTGATTCCCATGTTCTGGTAAAGAACGTCCATGTTATAATTTATAGTCACAATATCAAACATTCCAATGGTTTTAAAAGTTTCTCATAAAATTGCAAACTATTTTTAATCCACTGCACACAAAATCATGCAGATTTTAACTTTCTCATTTTGAGAAAATGTTTGAAGGTTTCACTGCTCTTGCAGTTCTTGCTATTCACACCAGCGCAATAAATATTCGAGATCTGGGTAAGCACCAAAAAGTTTTCATTTCCTCTCCTTTCATAGAGTTTTGAGTCATCTAGTTTCCCTTGCTAAAGTGTATTAGGGTTTTGAGCTCCTCAGGTCCAACAATATGAGTATCAAGACTCCCTAGGTGCAACAGTGAGAGTGTTAGGACTCCTTAGCTCCATTGATGTCAGTATCCTGACTCCCTAGGTCCGGGAATAGTAATATTGTGACTCCTTAGCCCAACAAATACGGGCGTTGTGACTCTTTCTCCATTAATCAATCCTACATTGCACATCTGTCCTCTGCAGCTAATAATGATGATCCAATGGAGTCTTGTCCATATTTTTAATTATCGATACTACTCTCAAGGCTGTCAACATCGTTGCAGATTTCGTTCAACATCCGATCAAATTCATCCATTTCCGATGGTATCGAATGGCTGTACATGCCGTTCTCCGCTGCTCCGAGGGTCGACGATGATGTTTCGCTCATTGTTCTGTCATACGGCCTCCCCGCACTGTGAAAGTGTCCGTTCCCATCGCGGATGCCAAGTTTTTCAAGAAAACTGTCAAAATAGTCGCCGTCTTTTTCAGGAATAAAGGGTAGCAATCCTGAAAAAAGAATGAATAAAGTTGTCAAGGAGTGCAGAAGAGGTATTTCGGTTCAAGTCACAAAACTTCAACTTTTACATGGTATATATAGAAAAGTTTTTCCACCTAACCTTTTCACTCCCAACTTCCTTGAGTAAAGGTCAAACTTTGCTAAAGAGAACTACAGGATTGGGCAAAACTATGGAAGTGAAAGGATAAACTTCAAGATTACCTAGGATCTATTGAGAAATACACCAGATCTTTTGCGATGTGAATGTTTCACGAGACATTATGTAAATTTGGTGCATAATTTGTGTATTTGAATATTTGGCATTTTTTCAAATTCAAATATTCTGTAAGTTACTGCCATTTGTCATACAAACATTTTGAAGTAGCACAGTCAAGCCCTGAGAGATGAAACTCTAAATCTTTAATTTTTTGGGGGTTGAAATATGCCATCTCTAACAATGATGTGACGACCATTATTTTTTGAATATTTTGAACATTTTTGCACATGTCTCACCTGGGAACAGGAATATTCTGTCGTGACCGTACAACCTCTGTAACCGTGAACAGAACTGTTCCACTGGCATTCCCTCTCTGTACTCTCGTAAAACTGTGGCAAATCTTTGGAGCTCTTCTGAGGTAAGCTTTGTTCTCAACTGCGAAAGGTGAAAATGTCAGTTGGACATTGTTGGAATCATTTATTGAATAGCCATTTTTTGTTAAAACCAGGCTAGTACATCATGGCTTTTTTCTGCCTTTGGCTAAACACATATCTTCTTGCATGCGTGCACATACACATATCATGCACACATACACACACACCCCCACACATACATAGACACCCAGAAAGATTTACAGTGACCCAGATCGTCATCACCTTTGGTTTTTGCTGAAATTGTCTGCAAAATGACCTTCTCCATAATTTTGAACAAATGGTTGCAAAGTATGACAAAAAAACACTCACTATCAGCCTTAAGAATTCTGTCTTTGGGGACAAATGTGCCATTTACTGATCAGCACCGACATTTTGCATTGTATGTACATTGAGGGTGGTAATTTTTTGAGCTAGCCCATTCACTCATTCACTCATCTACTCAGTGCCAGCGTACAACAGTTTGCATAGGTGCGGTTCATCTACTTACGAGTTCTATGTAATCTTGAAGCATCTGTTTGGCAGAAATACTGAGATCACCCTCGCTGGGCCTCCTTTCATGTCCGGGTCGACCATTGCTGAAACAGAAGTATAACTTCATTCCCTATTTGAACTGATGATTCAGTGCTTTTATCTTAAAGTAGTATGCGCCTCGAAAGTGAAAGACTTACACTTTTGCTCACACTTTCCTCAAGGAACATTTCAACTATTCTCTCAAAATCATGAATAAAAATTGGGGGGGGGGGACACACTGCAAATTTTGGTACTAGAGAAATAAATTACCCAAGATTTAGCGATATTTGAAATTCGAAATGGCTGTCATCCCTGTGTTAACTCTATGGAGAAAAATAAAACTTTCAATTTTCAAAAAAATAAGAGGGTAAAAGGTTTTCCTATACCAAGATCTTTAAAATAAACCCCCACAAGTGGTAGATCAGAAAGCATTGTGAAAGTTCGAGAGCTCGAATATCTGTCCCCTAGGCGCATTCTACCTAAAACAGTGACAGAAAAAGCTGGTATTCTGTGGTTGGCCACAACTACAGGCAAATGCTGTGCATGCTGCGCAAACAGTGAACAGCGTAACAAGTACTTGTGAAAAGTCATTTACTGAGGGTGTCTATTTCATGATTACTATTACAACACAAACCAAAGAATTTCCAACGAATTTAACCTCTCTTTGATGTAAATGCCCTTGGCTGATGGACAACTACATGTAGGCCCTACTTGGTGAACAGTTCTTAATTTTTGCTTGCCAGACCGTACTGTTTTCTTGGACCAGCAACTTTGCCATTTTGGCTGAGAAACAGATTACAGTAGTTCCTCCATTCAAAAGCATACTGATTAAATCAATTGGTGCTTCCATTTTGCTATATAACTACTCAATAGTGTCAACATAAACGATGGTTTATACCGAATTACGGAAGTGAAAAGAAAGATAAACAATAAACAATCCCCTTACCCCGGCGATCTCATCCAGTCATCCAGCCCTGGCCTGCTGGCTCGGCTGACATCTGGAATGTGTAATATAAAACAAAGAGTTGCAAAATCTGAAGAAATAGGGTTTAAAACACAAGTGCAAAGTATACTGGAAACATCAGCATCAGAATCGAATTCAGATATTAATTTGATAGATCCGAAATACAGTTGTGGTGTTGACAAATGGTGGAGGCTAACATCTGACTATGAATCATATTCGCATCAAATCTAGATTGTCATATTTTACTGATGCTGAATCTTGGGCCAACATTTTCATGTATACTTATTTTGTCAAAAGTCATGTTTAGGACTGGGTCCTTTACAAATGTCATATTTTAAACATTTTGTCAACTGTTTGGTTCAATAAAATTTGAAGCCATACAGAGGAGGGGATTATCATGATAATTATTCATTTTTTTCTTCTTCTGTACAGTAATGGTAGTATATTTGTAGAGAAAATTGTTCAGTTTTGCAAAACTGACGTTGAAAAAATCAAATATCTTAGCTTAGCTGTGAATAAACAGCGATGCTGTGGCGTACCAATCATGCTCAGGTCAGGGGTCATTGCCACAGAACAACCGTGGGTCAACCCATAGCCTCTATCAGTAGTTTACTACGACACCAAACGTGGGGCTGATTTAGCTCGCAAAACAATGAAACTTAATAGCCTTTGAATAAATCAACCCATACCTACTTTATCATTGACTATCTAATATTCACTCTATACACCTGCTAACTACCTCAACAATCAGGTAATGTATTTTCAACTATTTTCTGTGAGCCATCGATGGTTTCTGCAATGTTTGCCCTCTTGATGCATTTAATACATTTGAGGTCAAATGTTCAAATTCGAGTAAAAACTGCTCACAGGAAAATTGGTTGAAAAATACACGTTCTCATTGTTGTATTTTTCGACCCCTGTGGCATCACAAATGAGAACTACATGCAAGCAAAGAAAAGACTGGGAAGTACTCACAACTCCTGAGGCTGAGTGAGGGATATCTGGCAGCTCCACGTTGAATACTGAAATCGAGAAAGCTCATGGTGAGTTCCGTGTAAACAAGCTCAAAGGTCTGCCTGAGCAAAGAACAGACCTCTTCAGCGGCGTCCTTTGAATGACACTGGATTACGATGAGGTTGAAGTCATCGATTTTATCTTCAGATGCCACTTTGCACCCGATGAGATGTTGGCCGTCGTCTCTGACGTAGCTCAGTGAGGCTATTTCATGAATTAAGGCTCTGTAAAGTAATTCCTACGGAATAGAAAATAAAAATACAGATAAAATTACAACAGAGTATACATACTGTACATACTGTATTAATTGTCAAATGTTACTCCTTTCCAAAATAATTGAAAAAATATTTTTGTAGGAATAAATACGTGGCAAAATCATTGTCCAGATCTCAAAATCCAAATTTTTGACACTGATTAATAAATATCTGCATTTGTTATGGAGAAAAGAGCAAACTTTGGAATTTTGAAGAATAATTCATAATTTTCACTTTCCATAAAAATAAAAAGTGAATGTGATAATGAGACAAAAGTAATAATGAATAGAGTATGCGCAATGTGCTTATTCGAGGATGAAATGTTCATCGTTGCTGTGTTGAATTTTTGGAAAATCCAAATATCCAGTAAAACTATTCATATACCAGCAATCTGCACAGAGTTTAAAGGGGCAGTTGTCAATCCCTGGTTCTCGCATTAGTGGTTGGAGATATTGACTATTTGTGATTTAAGTCTTTTGCTCTCCTTTAAAAATCGTGCACAGTTGGTAAATTTGCTCAGAGATAAAGCTGATGAAAAATCTCCCCCTTGACCATCAGTTTTTCGTATCTCATTTTGCTGAAATGAACAGTGGAAACAGTCTACCTCCACAAGGATAATTTCTCTCACCTCTCCGTCTCTTTTCAATAACTTGATGTTGTTTGCTGATATTGACAAGATGGCGTCATAGTCTGGGGAGTCCGTCTTCCAGGGAATCAATCTTCGCGACTGTGAAAATAATGGTGAAATTTCAGATTTTCCTTGATTAATCCCTCCAGCAAACAAAGTTTGGCATAACCAAATTGTTTCTACAGTAAAGTTGGATTGCCAAAGCATAAGATGGAAATGAGATTGGTGTTGAGGTGGCTGTTTTTCTCATTTCATTTGTTTTGAATAAAGAATGACGTACTGAAACATTCAGTATATGCTCTCAGAACACAGGTTTGAAATGACCTTTGACCTGGTCTGTCAGCCATCTCAATGAACGGCTGCTGTATAAATCTTTCGATGGGTCCTTTGCCCTGTGTTGTTGTTTAAAGTACAGAAGTTGTCATGTGGTTAGTATAGAGGCATGACAGTCGGTGGGTGGGGTTGGTGAAATGGGACAAAGGTCATTGCCAGTTGTATTTTCAATATGCCAAACAGGAAGCTATTAAAGTTCTATACAAAACATGACAAGATATTTCATTAGTTGTGCCAGACTCCAGACTCAATCCTCTTAGACAAAAACAGTGTCATAATCTTTTTCACCGGGTGTTTTTGTTTTGCATGGGCACTCATTCATGTCATTCTCCGGATTGAAAAACGGCGAGTCATCAAAATATGCACAGGTGTCACCTACCATGTTTGCCGAAACACACACAGTGACACAGGGGTGCTTTTATATACAGACACACACAGTGACACAGGGGTAACTGTATTTTCAGACACACGCATGTACAGTGACACAGGGTACCTGCTAACTCATGACATATCTGAAATCTATGAGTCTAGCTACATGTAGGAAGTTCTGACAGTTTTTTTGTCATCAGCCCTGTACCAGTGCAGCGTGGCCAACCAACTGCACCCACTTACTGTCATATTATATACATTACATGTAGATGCACATGACATGTACAATTTTCTAAAATCAAACAGCAGTGACTCTTTAATCATTGGTGTTTTGCAACGTTATTTTAGCCTAGAGGGCACACCTTTCTAAAGCTGCATACATGACAGTATCTATTCACGATACCCTTGGAAACAAGTCATATGTCCCACATAGAAAGGGGCCCTTGATACAATGTAGACCAGGTAAAATATTGCTCCACTTCTAACTTTTGGCTCGAAAGCTTTTGTCCGTCAAAAGAGAGGTGTCTTCCTTCATGAGAGGCTCAAACTTTTGTACTATTGTTTTGATCTGCCATGCTCATGAAGTAAATAAAGTGTTCATCTTTAGTTTTGTGAAAATTGAAATTTTAATTTTTCCCCATACAGTTAACACAGGGATGGCGGCCATTTTGAATTTCAAGTATCAGTCAGTATTGGGTAATTTGTTTCTCTAGTACCAGATTTTTTTTAAAGGTGATCCCCGACATTTATGTTTTATTTTGAAAGGGAATGGGTTAAAATATCAGAAAGGAGTGTTTTGAGCAAAAGTTTATTCCTGTCAGTTTTGAGGCATGAACGACCTTAATTTCTCTAATGACATATTCTTTGGCGGGCATAGTGATTTTCCTAACATTGTCTTTGCAAAAACTTTGGACATTATGTAGAATAACTACTTACCTTTCCATCATCAATGGCACGGAGAATTTCTGTTCTCTTGGTAGGGTCTAAATCAGTTGGTATGTTGGGAATTCTTCCGAGATACTGTAGATAGAAACATGTTATTTTTGAAATTAATATGTGATATATTCACAGATGTCAAAGAAGGCCTCGCCTTCCAATAGGGTGTTGTAGTAATGGTGAACTGTAGCAACACTTCTAAGAATAATTTTTGCACTGGAAGCAATCTCTTAAGGGCGAAGTACAATTATTTCCTGTATTGCAAATGTGGCTGTTTGTCACTTCTACGAATAAGCATTGAAAGGATAACAAATTCTTGTGAACAGAATGTGAATGATCCAATCTCTACTGTAGGTATTCAAAATCTTCACTGCTTTCATTAGAATTTGACCTTTGTAATGTATGTGATCATGAAAAATTATGTTACACTGATTTCTGTTGAAGTGACTAGTTTTCTGTTTTTCATGTTGTATCTATTGAGAAATACATGTCAAGTAAATGATATTGACACTTTGGAACAAGCAGACAGAGCTGTTAACAAAATGTACGAATTCATACACAGCAGATGAAGAAAATGATATCACGATTCTGGCAACTACTAGAAACACTATTATGATGAGTAAATGGCTGCTTCCACTTGTACACCCCCCAATTATGTGTGAACAATTCCATGACCATTATTGATAACAATGGGTTTGGAATAAACCATTATGGTGAAAGGGCTATAAACTTCAATCTCGGCTTACAGGGAGAACAGGAATAGTACTGTCTACACTAACCATGTTGATAATGGACTGTCTCTGATTGTCGCATGAGTTCAAAAAGCCAAATTTATTCATTTACGGGGGAGGGGGTTTGACCTTCATTCAATTAGTGAACTTCACTTTTGCACTTTTATTTCTTGATTACAAGTTCTCTTTATATTGTGTGTAAAAATTTACAAAAACTGCACACTCGTATAAACAAATTTTGCAGTAACTATTTCCAACTCGATTGTGTCATACTGACGGTGGATTAGTACTAAAATTTGATCAATTACTAGACGATGTAATGTGGCCAGGGGAAACATATTCTTCAGTAGCTATAGCAAAATGCTACATTGTACTCTCAGGCTGCTGGGCATCAACATTTTGCACTTTTGAACTTTTTGTTTAGGGGCAGGGGGAGGGGGTTTTGATGTAAACGAAGGAATTTCGTTTCATGAACTTATGCGACAATCTGAGACGGTCCCTAAACACTACTTGAATTCCATCACACTTTTTACTTCTGATAAAAAAAAAATGCAAATTGAACCATTAAGAATTAGGGCAGAAATTAGGTTTGTGTTTTCCTTTATTTCCAAAAAACACTTTGAAAACATATTTTCATATATTTTTTCGTTTACAGCTGAAGCTCCATTCACTGGTAAACAGCTGTTTCATTTGAGTTTCCTACTGGGTGAAGTGAAATAAGTATCAGGCTTGTGACACTGTTTTGTAATCTGAACAGGAAATCTGGGCAATGCTGTCGTCTGAGAGTATATATCAATGGTAAAATTTCAAACCTTCAGAATATTTTTATTGACGTCGATGTACTTTGAAAAAAACAGTTCCTAAACCCACGATGCATTTAGCACCAACCTAAATCTGAATTTCAATCCTTGTCCCATCAGGCCTGTCGCTTTCAATTTGGTAAGTCAGTAAAACGCAGTGTTGAGCCAAAATATGCGCGAATCTTCATCTCCTTGGCATGGTATGCTATGTTACAATTGGTGAAGTCAGTAAAAATCATTTTTGCAGTATTTATGTTTTCAGAGGCCTTCCAATGATAATTAAAATCTCTGCTAAAATGCAACATATAGGACATCTTATGCCTCACCAGCTTTAACGAACTTGACCTGATGGTGACATATGAACTTGCAAGGAAAGGGATAGTGCGTGATCTGAGGCAATTTTCTTCCACTGTACTGACCTTGATTTCCTTTTCGATGTAGCTGTCTATCAAGACTTGTGCATCCACTTTGTAATTAGGCCCAATGATATCATAGGGGCGCAACGATCGGCGCCGCTCGTGCATGTGGCGACTCTCTCGAAGTGGCATCTTTTTCCCTTTGTCACTGTTCCTTGAAAAGACGCGAGGGATTAGGCCTCCTCCGCTTTGCTGTCGGCAAAAGAAGAAAAATCAGAGTCAAACCATTGCTGGTGACACATGCTCCAATATGACTAATGTGCAAAATCATACACACAATACACACATATTTCTAATGTGTCTACTTATTCATGGAGATTCTGTTAATTTTTCTGGATTTCCCTTTGTTCAACAAATACAGCCAACATTCCTTGCATGGAATACATGTAGCTCCATGTGCGAGTCCTGGTACATGTTCTAACAGCAAGCTAGAACAAAAGCATCATTCTCCTGATATTTTCCTTGCAAAACTTTGAATCCTACAATTCACACCTTGTTCCAATGTATTCGGACCCATCTATACGATTGAAAGAATGATATCGGGGATTCATCATTTCATCGGAAAAATGAAATTACCCTATTGCGGATATCTAATCTATCAATCTATTCTGTTTGAGCATTTACAACTAGCAGTCTCCTTTTTTGAACCCTTAGCCTGTTCACCCCCAATTCCCTGTAAACAGCTCCACAATCACCATTGATAACAATGGGTTTGGGCCAAACCATGGTTGGGAAAGGGTTAAGGTGTGTTTGTTGAGGTTGGAGAATGATGGAAAAATGATTTGGGAACCCCAACAGCATTTCTGGTGTCCCGTAACCTGATTACATTGATATATCAAGAGGAACCCCCTAAAATGACTTGAGGAAACTACTGTTAATAGATTTATTTACCTGCTTACCGCCCTTACAATAGAATGCACCTCAAAAGTGAAAGACTTAAACTTTTGCTCAAATTTTCCAAATGAAACTTTCAACATTCTCTTACTGAATAAAAAAAAAAAAATATCAGGGCACCGTGCAAAGTTACTACTAGAGAAACAAATTTCCTACATATACTGAGATATTTGAAATTCAAAATGGCTGCAAGCCCTGTGTTAACTCTCTGGGAAAAAATAAAATTTTCAATTTTCAGAAAACTATGGCGATGAAAATTTTTCTTACACTGAGAGCTTTAAAAGTCAGCTGCCCACAAGTGATAGATCAGAAAAGAATTGTAAAAATTTCAGGGTCACAATATCTGTCCCCAAGGCGCAATCTACATTTTTCCTAACAAAACACTGCTATTGATCATTTTCAATCATGCATATATCATTTCTCAGGCAAGTGCCACCTAATATCTGAATGTTAACATTACACAAATGAAATAATAATATCAGGATGCAAAACTGATACAACTACATGTATACACTTATATACATTTCTGTACAAACGTTGAAATTGATGCAAATTATCACATGGCTCCTATTTTAATCATTACTGATATACAATGTGCAGCTTCCATGTCTGACTGTTATTCAACTATTTCCCTTGAAAAATAACAAATGGTTGATCAATTTAAAGGCAGAATTACATAAGCAGCCACATAAAAATACATACACACAAACGTGATGCTTTCTTGAGAAAACAGCTGCCTGAAGCGTCCAATCAATTTGACAGATGTTGTTTGCTATTTGCAACAGAAAATTTGACTGACAGAGGAACTTGGAGTCGATTTTGTGTTTACACTTTCAGCCTCAGCGGTGCCCCTGAGCAACGTCAATGAACTAAAATGAGGTCACCTTGTCTCGAAGGTGTAGGGCAAGCAGAGATATCGTTACATGCCAAAGGTGAATTCGACGGCGAATCGACCAGTTCCCGCCTTTCAACGACAAAATATACCCAATACATACACATTCTATTGATATTGAAAAACTACTTCAATTTTAGAGAGTGCCCGAATCTGAACAGGATGCAAACGTATTTCTCTGGCATGATACATTATTACTGGGCATTTACACGTCAAAATAATCAGTCTTGTAGTTGTACTGCGTAACAACTATAAATGTCTTTTATATCTTTTAGCGGTATAAAATGTTAATGATCGTAGCGGCAAAAAACATGACCAAGATTTAACCTCGCACATAGACACGTCTTATACCATACCAGTTACGAGAGAAGAACGATGAAAGCCGCAATTGCTAATTAAAACTTACGTGTTAATTAATACACTGATACTCGTGATAGTGTTGCTTGGATACATACCAACATATCGAATTAGTGTTACGAAGCATTCCAAAGAAAAAGCCGCAGTATTCTCCAAATCTTGTTAACGCTGTCCATCTTCAGCGCTATTGTACAGTTTGGACATACACAGACACACAGCAGTGAAAGCGAGCAATCGGATTTGCGTCACGCAGTCGTGTGTGTCGCAGGCAAGCGCAGATGGTAGTCAAATGAAGGCGGCTGAATGCATACACGTACAATAAACTACAATGGGTGTGGTCGCTTTTTCTGAATGCCACCAGTGACCTCTGCACAATAGATGAACTGAATTCGAATTACCAGTATCAAAGCAGCTGAAGTATGAAATCTGGAGTTATTTATCGGAGTATTTAGTGATAGGAAGACGAAAATATGACAAGCGATACACCGCCGCCGTTCACTTCCTTGTTAACGTAATTTGCATAACACGATATCACAATTTATATTTACCCGTCGTCCAGAATCGCGACTTCTTGAGTCCTCATCCATTCCAGCCCTTCTTAGTCTGTTTTCTAAGCATTCTGCATACCGCCTCTCTCAAGAGACTCTTCCAGGTTAAATAGCAATTATTCCTGAAAATACTAGTGGCCGTGCGACTTTGTTCATGGACGCAGCCATGTTGGGTGGAGTTATTTTCCCAGTATGCTTTGCGCTAGGAAGTAGTTCAGTCAGCTGGTGTGGTAAGGCCGAGGGGTCACAGCTGGGCTGGCAGAATGAACAAGTGATATCGTGACAACAAGGGGATAAATTGATTCAAAACTTCACGGTAGGTACAATGATTACTCACATTTGCCTTTGAATTAAAAGTGTAGGCCATTAGCGACAAATTAAACGAAGCTCGTTTGTCGCCCTGACAAATTTGCGCGCAAACGTCAACTTACTGGATACATGTACTGCAGTTCCGTAACACAACTTTCCCTGGTGATTTTGGGTACATGGGTGATGAAAAGGTTGGCTTTTCTCCACCACCCAAAATCGCAAAGAAATTGCACAAATGTGCGCACATACATTGATACACAGCAATTTTTAATGTCTCAATTAAAATTTGTAAAAAAAAGCGTTGAAACGAACACAGTCATGCAGCTCTGAACTTTTCGTCTGAATTAATTAATTTTACCCGCCGTTGACCTCGTTGACCTTCACCATAGACCCTCTCGCTCCAGGGTCTATGGTTTCACTGTATTTCAGTCTAGCGTAGGACTCTGACTCTAGCTAAAGATGTCTTGAAAAGGGTAGGGCTTAAATGTATAGTGAAACAAATGAAGAGGATAAAACAGTATTAGGGTTCAACTTACAGCTGCCTTGTGTCCGGCCCGTCACAAAAATTAACCTCATATCCCCTCTCACAAAAGTGATAGTCAAATACGCACAACATATACATTATACATGCATATATTTCATGTGACACATCCATGTTTGTGTGCATGTACCTCAGTGTCCGACCGTCTGTCTGTTTATGAATTTTTCATTTATTTTTTCGTATAGATGTGTCAGGCAGTAATGCTTTACAACTGTGTTACCATCACCTAAGTTAAAACACCAAGCATAATGAAGCGCATTAATATTTGAAATGGAGCTATTATGCATCTGTAATTCATATAAAATGAGACTACCGATACTAGATGGATATTCACTGGAGTTCCTCCACCCCAACCTCAATTCTGAATGCTTCATGATGCAAAGAATACATTACAACTGTGTTGTGTAAATAATTTACAGACGGATTGTTCTCCACAAATAGAGCATGGAGAGCAACAAGCTACGCTGTCAATTTGCAGTAACATAGTCAATGGTATATTTACAGAGAATGCATGTTGTTTACAGCATAGGTGGGAAAACGATAATCCTGCAGCTCTAAGGGGCTAAAGTCACATATGACCCTGGATCAGACAGTTCACACTGTTCTTTCCGGTTTGTAACATCCGGTCCCAAATCTGCAATTGGGACATTGCAGCATAGACAGTAATCTTCCCCCCTCTGCCGTCTATGATTGCAGCTCTAAGGGGCTAACGTCACATGACCCTGGATCAGACAGTTCACACTGTTCTTTCCGGTTTTGTAACATCCGGTCCCAAATCTGCAGTTTCGGACATTCAGCATAAACAGTAGTCTTCCCCCTCTGCCGTCTATGATTGCAGGTAGAAATTTAAAGTGGGTTCTCACCCCGTTCTCGCTCCTAATCTCCTTTATAATGGGCGGGACGAGAGCAAGCCAGCTATTGTCCGACACTAGCAGTGGTTTCCTTTCAATAGTGGCCGTGATCATGCGTGGGATGAGTCTCTTTCCAAGCCATTGACAGTATGGAAGTGATACCCAGTGATACTAAACTCCTAAAGTGGGAGTTTGTTTTGCAGGGTATTAGCGTGTCAGACATAGGATTAGCATTCATGATGTAAACACCGTACTAGAGCAAGATCTGTCTGGAGAGAACAATTGGCGAAGTTGAGTCATCAGCTTCGTAATATTCGAGAGGGTGTTTAACTTTAGGGATTTTTCAGTGTGTTTACAGTGCACACCCTTAAGTATTGGTGATTCATACTTTTTAGCTGTGGTATCAGTTTTACACGAAATGCCATAAGTCTCTAGATGCCTTTCTTGAAATAGGAGTACTGGCAGTTAAAACACTAGAGGGGATTAATTGTTCTCTCTGTTCCCCCCCCCCCACCTTTTCCACAAACTGTAAGAAATGTGTAAGCAAAATACATAAACCAGTTGATTTGTGGAGGGTTATACAATTCAAAATTTATCAACAAAAAACAAATATTACGATGCATGGAATACAAATTTCCAGACAAAATGATAACTTTGAGCAAAAATGTTAATCATTCATTTTGGATAGTTTTGCTGATAGTTGAAATCTGCAATTCCCAGTGAAAACGATAAATAACAGTAGATTCTTGTGTTTTCCTTGCAACTTACAAGGTAGTGAATTTCCTGTTGATAGTTTCACACATCAAAATAGAAAATTAATGAATCCCCTTGATACTGATTATAGAGAAGTTAATCTCTAATCTACTTTAATGATGAACTTGTTTTTCCGATTCTGTTGAAAGTTGCTCCACTGAAAAATGTGCTGGCTTATGGCAAATCCCCACAAAATTGAGAAGAGCAAAATTTAAGTTGTCTTTTGTTCTTTTTTAATCCATGTACCTTTGAATATTCCTGTACATATATCTTTATTATCAGCTGCCAGCTGATATTTTATAGCAGTTCTGAATTCAGTACGTGTGTACCCAAACCAAAACAGAAACACTGACAATGATCATGAATATAGAATGTTAATTTGGCAAACACAAACAAGTGAACTCGCCAAGGCTTTGTCAGTATTAGAATACTGTCGTGCACAATTCCAAGTCCTGTATGTACTGTTATTGATGTGGAAACTATGTAGGTCAAAGGTCAGCTGCACTATCTGATGAGGAGCTATTTCCTGAATGCCACATCACATTATTGGTATGTAAAATCATTATTTAGCTTGGAACAAATATGTACATACTGGTTTCCAAGCTGTGATACACAGGTGTGCTATACCTGCCTTGATTGTAAACATAAGTGCATTGGCTTGTATTTTGGAAAGTGAAGCATGGTGTATACATTTCATGCTTTCCATTGATAATGATACATTTACATGGATGTGTAACCAAGTGATGTTCATTAATACACTTTACATAGATGGCTTACATTTATTGAAAACATGCATTAAATACATGAAATATCGATCGGTTTTGACCAGAAAAAAAGAACTTTTCTTGTTGTATAAGTATATAGAATGTTTACAGTTCTATCTCCTTTGGGTACTCTAATTCTCTGATTTATCGATCTGTAATTATCCCCGACAAGTGCAAAAAGAAAGTCGCCCACTAGCATTACGCCATGCAAGACTGTTAATACTGGAGACAAAAGAGGAATTACCTTGTTCAAGGACCGTTGGATTTTAGTCGGCTACCATTGCTGGCCTCTACCAAGACTTTTTACCATGAGCCAATATTTGGAAATAAACTGATTTTCTATGAACAGGGGAAGCTGCCTGCCATTTTATGAGCGACTGCCAGGCATTTGTTGCCATAGATGCCATTGTTATTCAACCGTACTCCACCCATCCAAGCATTTAGTCGATCTTTTCTTCGCTCGGCAACTGAAGAATGCACGCATTCATATATACCTGTATACGCACTTCCCTTCAAAATAACACTCAGTTGTTGTGCACCATTGTGTACTGTAGCATTGACCGAGAGAGTAGAAAAAAAAGTTTGTTTTTCTTTTGGTATTGACTGTACATACTGTATCAGACCCAACAATGGCAGCCAGGTGTCAGTGGTTTCATATGCATGGCAATCAACAACTGAAAAAAAACACTTTTTCAAAGGACTTCCATATCCTGTGTTTTAGAAGGGATGGATAATGTGAAAATGGAAGGGTTAAGGTGGTTGGAAAGGCTATTTTTGCACCAATTCTTTTCTCAGAGTTATGTCAAGTTTCAAGTGTTAGAATCAAGATATTTAGTTCAAATTTTCAGGATAACTCTCTAGTTAATACTTTCTCCAAAGAATATAAAAATTGTATTTTTGCAGCCATGATTTGAAATATGACACCAGTAAATATTAAAATTTAATTTTTCATATTTTTTTTACATATTTGAATTTAATAATAATTGGATAGTATTAATATTACCAAATTAGTTATAAATATGTTGACACTATTATTGTAAGATTTGTACGGCAGGATTTGTAAATAAAATTTGTTTTTATGATTTTACATGGGTTTACATATCAAAAAATTATTAAAAATTCTTTCAAATTTCAAAATGTGATTTTTCAAAAGTACTTCAAATACAGGAAAATTGTGCCGTACATATCTTATCTCTAACCTTGTTAATAGGCTGTAAAAATTCCATGTCCATATCTCATTTCAAAAGTTGGATTAAATTGGTATAAAATTATGTAGGAAAACTGTTATTCTGTCACAAAAATGTTGAAAACAAGCCATATTTGCACCCCTCTTTTGAAGTCACAGAGCAGTTTTTTTGGTTAATCTCACTTTTGACACCTCTTTGACACTCAAAGAATCTAAAAATGCATTTAACAATAGCAGTCACTCACTCTGAATGCAAGCACCGCCTTGTCAAACTTTCCTGAAAAACAGCAAATAATGACTTTCCCTTTTTAAACATTTTATTAAAAGCTAGGGGACCTCTACCATAGTTAATACACTAAGGACTCCCCAACTTCTTCTATTTGGTCAGTTTTTCAGAAGTTTCAACAGGCTGTAACTCTGCAATGCCTTTGTGCCCAAATGTCTAGTTTTTTTTATTCCACAGAGAATGTTGACTACTTTTATATTTTAATAGTTTTGTTGAAGTTTTAACTGACGCTCTACCTTTCCAACCACCTTAAATGGAGAGGGAAAAATATGGAAGTGGTTTTACAAAAAAGTTTTTATTATTTACATGAATTTAACAAAACTATTATATATGCAATTTCCCTTCAAAATTGCATCCATGGTGACTTCTACCTGACAAAGGACAAGCTCGTATCAAATTGTGACATGACTTACGATAATACTGGAGTGGGTGTGATGGGGGTGGGGTACCTGGGGGATATGTTAATACAGGGTCCGACAAGCAATACACTGATTTATTATAATGATCATAACTATAATACTGGTACATGTATATTAAAAACACCTGTAACACCAGCTTTACTTATACCTCCTTGCTAAGTTAAAGCAAGCTAGCTGCTCCTCACAATGTTTGAGTATCTCAAACAAAATAGTCCATACTTGTCAATTGCCCACCCTAATCCCCTCTGTAACTTTAGTGCTGTTTGTGTTATGAAAATATGTAATACAGTTATTTACCCTAATTGATAGATTTGTGTTACGAAAATATTTAATACAGTTAATCATCATAATTGATAAATCAACGTACTGCTCACTTGACCCTGTGATGTTAGTGGGGGTTCATCACAAGTTGTGTGAACTCACTGCAAGAAACTGAAAAATGTATGGTTTATGATCATGAATTCTTGTGTGCTGGTTATCAACAAAGTGTGATTTCTGATATTGTTTGACAAGCATTGGAGATTGATATTCATAATTGGATTATAACGTAACCACAATATGGATCATAATCAGATGATAAATGATGCATGTTAAGTCAACCAATCACTGGAAGGCATGGGATGATATTTTATTTTTGCATGTGCTCATCATGTGACTTTGGCAATGGAAGAACACATCTGTTTACAGGAGCATCACAAACAGTACAGGGGATATCATTAACATATATTCATTGTTGACACTGTGTGTGACCATGGTCTAGTGGTCATTGACTCGTTGACCGCCTTCGCTGACCTAGCTCTACTACTTCACACAGAGTGACCGGAATGAGTCATTTTTGAAAAAAATAACTTTTAAAACCACCTTTGAAATTTGCAAGACAAATACATTCTTTGCACACGGAGAATGTGTTCAGTAAGTTCCAGCAATATAAACAAAACAGATACAATGAGCCATTGGAGACCAAGGGAAAAGCCTTCCCACCAGCATTGAAATCTGTGAGACTGAAACCAGAGCAATCCGTTGGACTGAAACTGATACCAGCTACATTTTGTCGTGTTGAAATAGATCTTATCCAAGTTATTAGTTATGAAATTGTTTGACTTTTCAAGGTATTAAAGCTGATGAGACAGCCAACAGGTTGCAAACTTGAAAATGCTCAGGGTGCGAGTGTGGGATGGGTAATAAACAATGCAATCTGCACAACCTTGAAGAGATTGCATAAACAGATACTGCACTTGGGTAAATAAAAAAAATAGACACCTCGCCAGTACCTGTCAGGATTGCAGATAGTGCACAAGCTTTGCCGTCTCAAGCAGTTGGATGCACTTTGTCACCATGGAAAATTCAACCGGTTGGCAGACTTCCCCACTGTTTTCCGATTATTACCTTGAACCTGAAGAGAGGTATATGGTTTCTGATATTTTTTCAGCATACTGCAAAGTCAATGTTGCCTATAGCCATGTTGTTTTGTGATGGACTGCACTGGTTTTTCATTAACATATATGCATTGTCTGAACGGCACATTACGTAGAAGTTATACAGGGATAAAAACCATAGAGAAAACACCATAACATCACAAAGTAGATCTCAACTACCTTTGTTCAATGTTTGGAACTTCCTTTTTTTGTACCGTATGTGTGTTCATTGATGTAAAAAATTGCATCCATGGTGTGTTTAAAGCGGACACGTTGTGGATATTTCTTGCTAATATCATGTTTCCATGCACATGTTGGTCTACATCTTACATGTACATGTATATGCAGATACATAAAAACGAAAAATGTGTTTTTAGATTTCTACCCAACTTTTATCCTTATTGCTCAAATTATAAACATAGCAGTAACTTGTGAGTCATTTTGGAAATTCATTATGCTGTGATTGTACCATGTCCAAATGCATGTATAGTTGTTGTCAACCCAACAGAACTTATAATGAGTTGTTTAACCTTGTGAAATGACTGTGAACTTTGTGAAAGGCTTTTTGAACTTGGGCAACTCTTCAACAACAACTTGTCTCTACTGTACGGTTATGTGAAATCTAGACATGAGTACAATACCTATGGGATATCCATGAATGAAACTAGAAATTATGCAGTTGCACAAGAAATCATCAGAGTAGTATGAGGGGAAAATTTACAAATCTTATCACAGCAAACAAAGTTCAATGAGTAATTTTTGCCTGAAAGATTGCTTTGAGCTTCAGCTTCCTATACATGCAGTATGACTGTATGTACATTAATTTCTTTGCATGAGTATAATTGCCATTGTCATAATTTGCAAACTGCACATCCCGTATCAGTACACCAGTGTACCGGTAAACAGTTTCAGCATTATAGGACCCTCAAGGTTGTCCAAGATCTTGACACAGGTTAACCTTAAATAGTCTACTGTTAAATTTGCAGACAGAATTCAGGAAAGGTATGATTTACTCAATCAAGAAACAAAACAAACAGTGGGTTAAAAACAGTGAAAAAGGTGACATTGTGCACTGCGAAAAATCAAAAGTTAAAAAGGATAACATTTTGCACTTAGAAGGTCAAAATTAGATTTACAATGTATAAATCTTCCTTTTGCTCAATCTGTTATGTGATGTAAACATACCTCCAACATAGGGCATTATGTGCGGAATCTTTCATGGTGGGAAATTTATAATAGTTTGAAATAAGAAAAAAGTAATTATATTATTATAGATCACAATCAAGGCTATTGAAGAAAATGAGTAAGTATTTGTACCATAAATCCTAGGGAAAGTAATTTCCCATATTTATGATGTTATGATTTCAGCGATGTCCAAAGTCTGTTTTAATATCCATGGAGAAATGAAATAAGTAAATCATTTTAATATATATATATATATATATTATATATATATATATATATATATATATATTATATATATATATATTTCTCAGAACCGTTCTATATAAATATATATATATATATATATATATATATATATATATATATATATATTATCTATATATATATATATATATATATATATAATATATTATAATATATATATTATATATGTATATCAGAACCGTTCCACCTTGTACCGTTATTTTCAATGCCATAGTCCTTTGTCAGTTCGTAAACAGGAAACAGCGTGAAAAGTTTAGATCAGGCAGTGTGAATGTAGGACTCAAGTGTAAGTATGTCAGGTGACTGGAACTGAAAAAGTTATACTTTTTACCATAGCAAGAGAGAATTTCATGGAAAAATATCCAAATTTTTTGAAAACCCCGCAAAAATTTACCACGCCTTCCCTTTAAGTTCCCAAAATGAGATGCACACTGGTGTTGGCCATCAGACTGTATGCTATCTGGTAGAGATAGTGCAGTGATGGACAAATCTGTGTTTTGCATTATCTGTCACTCTGAGTGTGTATCAAGGTGCACTGGTACATGTATATGTGCATGTATCCCTAGCAAAGTGTAAAGCAATTGATCTTCTAATTTTGTCTCACTTTTCATTATAAGAAAACACTACAGCCAAAAAAAAATAGTTTCTGGTCTGTGACATTCAGCAAAAGTGATGGGGTGACACGGTTTTTTCCTTTTATTTTTCTTTCTTTTTTTTTATTCCTAACAACACTGGTTTGGCACTATTGATGCAACAGTTATTGTCTTTTATCACTGGCTGCATAATACTTCCGTTTTCTTTTTAGCATTTTTGGACATGCAAACAGGGATATCAAGGATAGCTGTACTGATGAGTATGTAAACCCCCAACCTCCACCCCCACCCCTCAAAATAAGCCATGACGTGCAGGTTCTGAAATGACCCGTGCGGTGACCAGAAACGATCATCTTTTTTTGGCCTAATGCACTGTGCCCTTTTATTTAGACTCACCAGCGATTGGCTTCCTGTTAAAGCAAGAAGCAAGCTCAAACTTTTCAGTGATGAAATATCCACATTTACGACTTCTGTTTCATGTCTTGACCTTCGTTCATCCATTAAAAATAACTTTCAGTAAGGTGAACTGCATTACTTTACAGTTTCAGGCTTTTTCAGCTGTAGCTGCAATGAACTTCAATTACGCTATTTGACTGGCAGACTGACTGTCTTAAGAGCTCATCCATGTGTATTTGTGATTTAAGTGCACTAAAGTAAACAATTATGATAAAAAGCATTATTATCATCAGCAGCAGCAGCAACAGTAAACATGTAACCTGGGCTGAAGATATTTCCTCTTTTTCATACAACTGCAGTATGTGTTCTAGTTGTTTACGAAGATGTGACAGTCTGCCATGTGACTGTCTGCTATATTTGTCTGTTAGGATTAATCTTGCAAAGGTCGAGAAACTTTTGGTGGCTTGTTTTGATCTTCCCAAGGAGGAGCTGAAAAATTTATGCAGGGGAGGGAGGTGTGCTGATAAACATACATTGTATACATTGGGTCAGGTGTCTGTGGAAAAGGCCGGTAGTTTCAATTTTTGATGATTTTTGTCACTACATGTGTTTTTTAATGTCAAGTATAGTTTCTTGTTCTACTTTCAAAAGCATGTTAGGATACACAGTATTCAGCTTGTACACTGAGCGTGTACAGTACATGTGTATATAGACTGCATTTTATTGTTGACAAGTGAATTCTGCCAGGTTAGGACATAGACCCTTGAGAATCTATGGCTTGGACTAGAATCTAAATGCAAACTATAGAAATTAGCATCTTACATATAGAGTGTAGACCCTGTGTAGATAACCTATATAGTCAGTGTTTCAACATGCTTCTGGGAGTAGAAGAAGAATTTTCACAACCAGAACTTTCCAGTGGGACAATCCCCCATCTCAGTAATTTTTGCTCTGTCCCCTCTTGAACATGGCATTGATAATCTCCCAGATATGGATACCCATCATTGTAAATAGACAACTGGTGTATTTGTCTTCCAATCTACCGTGCTTTTGATTAACAAAACAGAAGGACAGATACAGATAAGCATCGAAGATTGAGCTTGAGGTATAATTGCATTTGTTGATTTTTCCAGACCGTGGTTTTCCTTGTTTTTCAAAGTTACAGTAACATGTATTTTTGTGTCTTTGCTGTAATGTGCCCACTGGCAACCGTGATAAAAATTTCTTCAAACAATCCATCCTTTCTTGCATGCAGCCTACTGTGTATATACCAGTTGTTTTAAAAAGAATATGCTGTCTTTCAACCAGTCAGTGATGATACACAATGTTTGTTCACTAACCAGTTCACTCGGACTTCACCATTCTAAACCAGGGGTAAGGAGATTCACTGATTTTAGGTACAGGATCACCAAATAATTTGTGAAGACCCTGTGAACTTCCCTTTTCCATATCAAACCAGTTGATGTCACAGGGCTTTAAAACTAGTTGATTCAGCAAGAAAACTTACAAATATGCCTTGATCCTAATCCTAGGACTGAACAAGAGCTGAATTTTTTGCTTCACTAGGTAAACCCATAGCATGGTTTTCATATTTTGACTAGAAAAATTAATATGGATTACATTACAGTTTTGTCAATACCCAGGGCTCAAAGTTGCGACCATTTTAGTCGCATATGCGACCAAATTTGACAAAGTTGCGCCTAAAAAATGTAGGTTACTCGCATTTTGCGACTAATTCTACGCAAGGAATAATTCCCACCGTATTTCACATAGTTTGCAAGGGTCGTGACCCTGAAATCAGACGTGCCAAAAATAGATTTTAATAAACATTTGACGTCGCCCAGCCACACAAAGGCGAGCGCGTCTCTACCGCTACTTTGTTTTGATATGACAGAGGTTACATGTTGCCAAACTGTCTGCTCTCGGTGTTCAGCTTTTCTTTTCAGCTGTCAAGACATGCGATGAATTTAATCACAAATTAAATCACGACCCAATCAAATATCAGTATCATGTCAATGCTGTCATAATCAATTTAATTGGACCAATAACCATCACAGGAATTAGCAGTAACTAACGAAAAAAATCACAAGCAAAAACTTTCCCCCACGTGCACACTACCTATATTGCAGTCCAAGATGTCGGGCCCACTAGATCGTTATTTTGGAAAGCAAGGGAAACTCAAGGTCGATCATGTTGAAACTGGGTCTGCCAGTGAAGGAGACGCAACAACAAAAAAACGAAATCCCCAGCAGAACACTAGGGATATTGATAGCACCAGCGATCATACCGTTCACACGGACAGTGTACCAGGTCAATCATTCGATGACGATGTTCCGTCTGTGACGTGTACACATGACAAATGGATCCGCAGCACAGCAAGAAACCGAGTCGGAAAGTTGATTGCAGCCACAAAATACAGGAAAAACATGCCAAACAAAGTATGGGATGAAAAAGTAAAAAAATCCCTTGCAAAATACGTGACAAGTCGAGAATTTTGAGATTGGTTTCGGCACGACAAAGAAACGGACTTGAACTACTGTTACTGTTACCAAATTGTATGTATAAACGCAGATTTAAAAAAAAAGTACTACGAGATAAATAATGGAGGGTAACTGTTCACCTTTATTTGATATGTACCACATTGTTTGAACAGTTTCAAAAATGCTCCTAGTTTTTTGGGTTTGCTCCTAAAATTTTGGACTTAGGAGCAAATTGCTCCTAGCTGAAAATATTAACTTTGAGCCCTGGGTGTCAGTTTATTTTAATGTCAGAGACATGGGATTGTCAGGTATCTTGTCAGTAGCTCAGACTGCCCTGATGGGTAATCAACACCTGATTTGTACATACAGATTACAATTTAATTATGCTGCTCTTTTTACGGACTGCTGTTATGCAGCAGTGTCTATGGTCCCACAGTATCAATATTAGTAACTCCCTGTATCTGTGTTTGGAGTGTGCAGCTAGTGGCTTGGCAGACCCACTACCCTGTATGAGTTGAGCCTGTCCTTCATTCACCACACTGCCATATCATACTGTCTCTTATAAGCTAAGAAAGGAGCATTGAAAAATCAAGAAAACATGACTTAATATTATTAAAATAAACATCAAATTTTTAACGATTTTCATACATGTCTTGTGAAACATTGATGGAATTCCTGCATTACTCAAAAAAGTTCCTGTATTCTTGCAAGACATTTAATTCCCCTGTACATGGTCCCCCATGGAAGGACCATGCCCATATTGTCCTGCAAAGAGAAAACTGCCCTCTGTGTCCAACATATTAAAAGGCTTTTGTCTTTACCACCATAATGTATTCTGGAGTACTCACAGGAAACACCAGGCAACTGCAGTAACTGTACATGAGACTTTCAAAGATTGGAGTCTGTTTTATGTTTGCTATCTACTTTTAATACCCCTGTTTTCCTTGCTTTGTAGATAGTTCCCACCAAGTATATTCTGAGAAAACATCATTTGGAAGTACCGGTATTACCTACTTTCTGTAACATTTCATAACATTATAAATCTTTCATTCTCTTTCAGAAACGTCTGCATAAATTGGACCCTGCATGGAAATTTACAACTGCAGTATGAAGTGACTATGAAAGAAATCATACTGGATTGTATCCTACGGCTTCATGACATCATTTACAATCTTGACTTTGACCTCATCAAATGGCTGATATGGCTCTTCACGCCGATAATCGTGATGTTCGTCCTGCCTGTGGTCATCGTTGTGTTCCTGTACGGTTGCGCCGTCTTTTGTCACATTTACAAATCCAGACATCGGTTAGTTGATGCCTATTCCCGAGGATTCTGGGACGGTGCGAGGGACAGTATCTCCACGTTTTGGGAAGCTCAGGCCAGTATTTGGCACGGTGAGTGGCCATTGTTCAAAGGTATCAGAGTTTTTTCAACTTTTGCCAGAGTGTCTCAGGAATTATCCATGACCATTGACATAATCACGCAATAGAAGAAATACCCCAGGTACACGTATAAACAAACGACATCTATACATCAAGTTTCAAACATCACAGTGATCATAAGTCTTAAAATTAAGCACACCCAGCCATAGTATACCAAGAGATTTTGACCAGTTACGACATATATGCATGAGCGATAGCGAGTGCATATATGAAATGAACTGGTCAAAACCATATATTTCTTATGACACGATGTATCACCCAAATCTTTCCATTTTCTACTACAGGTTATGAAATTATTGGGCTTGAAAAAATCCCAGACGAGGGACCAGCGGTTTTGATTTACTACCATGGTGCCATACCCATAGATGCCTACTATGTCATTGCAAAGCTGGTACTGTACAAACGCAGAATGCCTCATTGCATTGGAGACAAGTTTTTGTTCAAGGTACCAGGTATGTATAGTTTAACTATAGAAAATGATGACATCTGATCTGTTGAATAATAGCATAGACAGTTGAAGCAAGACTGTCTATGCTAATAGGTATTTGCAGGTTACAGTTGTTATCTTTTTCCCCCTGCTAAGGTCGGATTAATCACCTGCAGTTCAGACAGTGAAATTTTCATAAGTAATCTTGCTTCTTTTACAACTAAGGCTATCACTCTTTGTACCAAAGGCTGTGTTTCATCGTAATTGGAACAAAGCTGCCAAAAAGACCCAATATTCAGGTCACTTCCTGCAAAATATGTCACTTATTGGATGTTGCATGCAAGAAATCATCGAGAAATCCTAAACTCAAATGTGAAGTACATGTGGAACCTGTAAAGAGCGCCCTCAAGTGACAGATTTGACAAACAGCTTCCTTAAACCTTTCACCCCCAGTTCCCTGTATACAGGTCCAACTTTACCGTAGAAGAAAACAATAGATTTGGACAAAACCATGGTTGGTGAAAGGGCTTCCTTAAACAAACAGACTTTCCAGTCCTATGCACATTGCAAATCCCCACATCACACGCTCATTATCCAATCACAACTCCAGGGGAATTAGTGCAGGCAAACATAACCCCCTTCAATTATGATAAAATCCTGTATGAAGAAAGTTTGTCCATTTTGTAGCATTGTATAAGAATAATTTATTATTTAACCCTTTCATTACCATGATTTTTGCCCAAGCTCATTGTTTCATATGGTAAAGTTGGACCTCTTTACTAGAAAATGGGGGTTAAAGGGTTAAAACTTTCTTTTCTGCTTGCAGGTCTGAAATTACTACTGCAAGTTGTATGTGTGACTCCAGGCAGTGTGGAGGAGTGTGTGAAAGTGTTAAAGAATGATAATATTATAATTTTATCACCTGGTGGTGTGCGGGAAGCCCAGTTCAGTGATGAGTACTATGAAATAATGTGGAACAACAGATGCGGATTTGCCAAGTGTGCTATCGAAGCCAAAGCTGTAAGTTCTCATTGTTTTTGTAGTGAGTGTTTCAGCAGATGTTAAATGTACATATTTACTGGTGTATCATTTTAGGCAACTGTTTGAAATGATTACTGGATGTCGGTAATTTTGATAAGTTTTCTGTTTGAATAAAACCGGTGCCTTCCCTGATAACCATATCTTATATACTATAAACTCGATATACCTCACCTCCGGTTTCAGCAGCCGAAAAAAAATTCAAAAAATTATTTCCACATACCTATCGCATGAGGCCTGCAACTATGAAATTTTACCTGCCTGGCCAAAAGCTTACAAGCTGTGGTCAGGCCAGCAGGCTGTTATTTCCTAAGTACTATGTTTACATATGTTTTTAAGAACAGGTAATTGTAATGCTCTTGAAGTCTGTAAAGGTATTTCCTCTTCAACATGTGGTCTTCAACATCTTGATGCACAAACTCAAGTTGAAAAAAATTGTAAATTAATTTTTTAAATATTCTTCATTTTTATCATTCCAGCCGATTATACCTCTATTTACACAAAATTGCAGAGAAGCATTCAGGACGCTGTCTATTGGTAGGAGATTTTTCCAAAAGGTTTATGAGAAAATCAGGTTTCCTTGCGCTCCAATATACGGTGGTTTTCCAGTCAAAATGAGGTAAGGTTATAGACCAGCAGTTGCATAGACACACAGACACATTCTGATGTATGGCAGATACACACAGATACATTCACACTGTAAGCAAACTATGAGGAGAACTGCTAGTAGATTTTGTTCGGTCTACCATTTGCTGGATGTGAAAACACAATTATGTAGGTAGGGATTTTCTTGGGGGCAAGACAGCTGGTTGGGTTGAGACCCTAATGAAGGTGTAAATAGGTATGAAATATTTTCATAATGACATCATAATGAACCTTCTCAACAAATTTTGTGTATCATGCCAGATAAAATCTGTCTAAGGCACATAGCATGACACATAGCAAAGCAACTACATGAATGTTACAATTCTTATTGCATTTGTAATGTTTATGGTGAGGCCTGAATTCTTGTCACAAGGCCATTTACAACAACGTTGACATTTTGTAAAAAAGTATCCCTGTACTACAACTGTTTAAATCTTCAAAGAACTGCATGATTTTCAGTGTTCTCACAGTACACGGTGATGTCACGTATGTGTAGACCACTTTATTGCATTATAGTCCGGGGTCACTTGTCGTGATTTTGGCTTCCGTGTGCATTTCGTGAAGACTCTTGTCAACATATATCATTTTGTTCCTTAATATCTGGAGAGTCCAAAAAACATTGTTGGCATTTTTTCTTTCCACTTTGTCAAGGTCAAATTCAAGGTCATTCGTTACTCCACAAATTCCACTGATTAAGCATTGTAGTGCGTACAAAATGGCTATACTCATTGACCAAATTACTTTATAATACCTTCAGTGGTGGAAGGGAACTTCACAGCTCATAAAAATTTAAAAACCTTATTGTTATTGTTTTTTTTTTTACCATTTTATATGAATTTATATGCAATTACAAGGATTTGCTTGTATTGCAGTTTTACATCTTTTTCCATGCACCGTGTTAAATAATGACACAGATCGGTTTTTGACATGCACTGTGCTTGACAACTACATCATAAATTTCCCTGCATCTCAGCGTAAGCCATCCGCAGTATTACCAACTCTGGTAGGTTGTAAATTCCAGACCTCTGTGCAAAATTTCACTAGTGTAGACAGGATTGCTGTGCAGCTAGCAGTGTGTACTCTCTGCTTGTAGTGAGAGTAAGTCATCCCTTTTCCTCGCATTTCTCTCCAAGTCATATAAAACGATTTGTATTTTTTCCTAACAATAGCAGGGATTAGAGACTTGTTGCTAATCATAGGCTACATGCAGAAGCCATTTATCAAAACTAAGCCTCTGCGCTGAGGAATATAGGCTATTACCTGTGGCTTTTGAAAATCAACTCCGGTACGCACAATGTTGTACTAACCAAGACACCTATTGTTAAAATATTGATACTGAGTACGAAAAATGATTCATTGACAATGGGTTGAACCTGTATTGTGAGACACTAGAAGTCTGTAGATTATTTAGGGTTAAAAACGACGAGATTAGTCATATACGGTGTTAGTAGTTTCTCAGAAACCGTTATCCAAAGGCTATTTACTCGATATTTTATTGTCACGGAATCTTGACATTTAGTGGTTGCATTTCACATATACATATTTCACATAACTGACATTGCATGCAAATAACTTCGTCAAAACTTTCAGTAAAAAAGCATTTCATTCCTCCGAAAAGAGGACGTTATGCCTGATATGTCAGGAAGCAAGTGGTGAGCTTGTGTCACATATCCCACTGAATATGACACAGTGCTGGAGTTTGTTCACCAGAGAGGTGAAGTTTGTGATAATTTCTTTCCAATAATGTTCAAGACTCAAGGATGATGATTCCTCTTCCCTTCGAAATTGTGGTGCTTGCTATGCAAATACTTGCCACAAAGGTCTACTCCGGTGAGCAAAATTGAGCTATGAAAAAGCGTTAGAGCAAGGTGATAGCTCTGTATTAATAGGTTTAGCTCGTGGACGACCCTGTACACCAACTTTACCCTCATCTACCATGTAAAGTGCTGGTTCACCTGAATCTAAAGTTGCTTTCACTAGATCATCAGCTAGTACATACGACAAAAGCATGTGTTTTTTCTGTCAACAATATATATTTCCTTTGGGTCCTCTCCATGAGGTTTCTTCATTCAATGCTGGGAAAAACCACAAAGAGCAGTAAACCAAGGAAAATCAGACTTGTTAAAAGTCAGACTCAGTGGTGCAAATGATCCAAAGGATGCTAGATCCATTAATATTAAAATATCAATCACAAAAGATGTTGGACCAAAACATTGAAAATGTATTGCGAAATTTAAACACAAATGCAGACCCATTGTGTGAGACTGGATCTGCAAATGTCGGTAATGATAAATACCACTATGCTTGCTGCAGATATCAATTGTTTCCTTGTTGGAAAATTCTTTAGCTGAAGGTTCAGTTTTAAACCTGGGTGAAGTACATGACTCATATTTGGCAATACGTAAGGAACATGGAATTGTGAACCCATCAATTGGAAATAGGAAATTAAAGAAAATTATAACTGATCACATAAAAGATTGGAATTTGGAAAATCTGCACGACACAGTGAACCAGAATTGGTTTTGCTAAATGCTACTAAAGATGCAGCAATACAGGGAGTTGCTGAGGAAAGTACAGAGGAAAATGTAAGAGTACTGTTCAAAGCTGCCAAAATTTTGAGAAAAGCAATATCATTTTCAAGAAGTACACCAACCAAAGGCAGTCTTATCCAAGCAATTCTCAGAGCCCATTATCAAACAATGATATGGAAAATGATATCATTGCCTAACCCGACTTGCCACCTCCAGCAAACTAACAATGGAAGCTGGAGGAAAACACATTCATACCCATAGTAAGCATGCTTCCTCCTTTCCCTGAAGCTGTTGTGCATTTGATCAGATATTCTTGTAAACAAAATATATACAAAACAAATATCTGCTCTTGCAAGACGAATGCAATGACATCACATGTACGGAAATGTGTCACTGTGAGGCTGATGAAAATTATTGTCCGAACTGTTCACCTCCTATAAGTGACACTTTTGTTAATGATTTTGATAATGATTAACAACTTAAGCATGAAAATCTTCTGTTTTTTTGAAAGTCACTCATGCAGAGTTATCAAAGTTTTGAAGTTGCTGTGTGATCGTATTACTTTTATAACAAAACTTTCTTCAGATTAGAGATTATGGCATTAAAAGTCATTGACCTTTGACAGGAAATGTTAGACATCTGACTTCCTGAGAATGTTGTATAAGTTTTATGAATCTGAAATTGTATACAAGATAATCATTGTGATGTTTTAAGATATGGAAGGCATTTCTACGAAAATTAGAAAGAAATTTCATACTGACCTTCAATTGACCTTTGGTAAAGTAGTTCTATATTTTTAATACAATAACCGTTTTTTTTCAAAAAACCTCAATGTTAATGATTGTAAGGAATAATTCACATCAAAATGCATGTTTCCAAAGGTAATATGGTTGCAAACTGGCCATAAAGTCTCTTTATGGCTAAGAAAAAACGATTTTTGTCGATTTTAAGGAAATGACCTTGAAATGACCTTCAGAGTTGTCAGAAAAAATGCCAACAATTTTTTTTGAAAAACTTGGCCATTAAGTAAATCGATGAGCTAGGTTGGCAAAAATCTTCACTCAAAACACACGAATGACAATTGACCCGGACTATCTATTGTCCTTTCTATAGAACTTTTGTCGGGGATCCTATACAGTATGACCCAAACCTGACACCTCAACAACTCGCAAAAAAGGTTAGTTGTGATATTTTCTTGTCATATTTTGGTGTAAAATCATAATATCCTTCTACTTTTATGTGCAAAAAGCATGTAATTAATCTAGCTTGTAGCCCTGGTAGGTTATGTTGAAAATTCCAATTGACATACTAGTATGTGAAATTGAAAATCTAACTTTTTGTACCAAATGTGCAAATTTGTAGATTTTTGCATAGAGTTAAGTATTAAAAGTATACAAAGTATTTCTTAAGTTGATATAGTTCTCATCAGCTGATTAGAAATAAGTTTGTAAATTTCATTTTCACCGATAACTTTTCAGTGGAGTCACCTTCAAGTTTAACTTATTTTTTAGTCCGCACGGACACCGTCCGGGGGGACTTATAGGTTTGGTCATGTCCGTGCGTTCGTGTGCGTGCGTGCGTGCGTGCGTGCGTCTGTGCGTCCGTCGTCCGTCCGTTCACGCAGATATCTCAGAGATGCCCGAAGCGATTTCATTCAAACTTGGTACAAGGATTACTTCATATGTCATACAGATGCACGTCGATTTGTTTTGTGATACGATCCAATATGGCTGCCAGGCGGCCATTTTATTACGATTTTTTCATATACAGAGCCATAATTCAGGCATGTTTCAACTGATTTTATTCAAAGTCGGTACAAGGACATTGACCAATGTCATAGATATGCACGTCAATTCTTTTTGTGATACGATCCAATATGGCGGCCGTGCGGCCATTTTGTTACGATTTTTTCATGTACAGAGCCATAACTCAGGCATATCTCAACCGATTTTATTCAAAGTTGGTACAAGGACATTGACCTATGTCATACATATGCACGTCAATTTGTTTTGTGATACAATCCAATATGGCCGCCAGGCGGCCATTTTATTACGATTTTTTCATGTACAGAGCCATTACTCAGGCATGTTTCTACAGATTTTATTCAAAGTTGGTACAAGGACATTGACCAATGTCATAGCTATGCACATCAATTTGTTTTGTGATACGATCCAATATGGCCGCCGTGCGGCCATTTTGTTACGATTTTCATGTACAGAGCCATAACTCAGGCATATCTCAACCAATTTTATTCAAAGTTGGTACAAGGACATCGACCTATGTCATACACATGCACATTGACTTGTTTTGTGATACGATCCAATATGGCCGCCGTGTGGCCATTTTATTACGTTTTATCATGTCCAGAACCATAACTCAGACATGTATCAAGCAAATTTATTCAAAGTTGGTACAAGGAGATTGACCAATGTCATACATATGCATGTTAATTTGTTTGTGATACGATCCAATATGGCTGCTGTGCGGCCATTTTGTTATGATTTTTTCATGTACAAAGCCATAACTCAGGCATATTTCAACCGATTTTAATCAAAGTTGGTACAAGGACATTGACCTATGTCATACATATGCACATTGATTTGTTTTGTGATTCGATCCAATATGGCCACCATGTGGCCATTTTATTACAATTTATGTCCTGAACTACAACTCAGACATGTATCAAGCAAATTTATTCAAAAGTATTTTTATCACAGACCTAATGAAGAGGACTCTATCCTCTCTGAGGACCTGTAATCAAAGCACCCATTAACAAGTGGGGACTGTGTCATCAATGATGACTTGTTCCACTGTATAGTGCATTCTTGAGGTTCATGAATATTCCGATATGATAATGAGATTTGCAAACATAGACAAACTCATTAATACAGTTTGCGTGCATGATAGAAATGTTTTTCTTTGAGTGGTAACCTGAACAGCCACAGGGAGAAAGATACTGATCAAAACTTTAGTTCCAATCAAGTTATTCTCAATGAAAGACTATGGGGGATGCGTAAAGAGCAAATTTGCGACTTCACGGCATGCAGTCTTCAATTAAGGACTACAGTATATACATATTCAAGCAGAAGTGTTTCAGGCGAAGATGTGTACCTTTCACAAGAAAGCAACTCTGAAATAATTTTTAGATTATTTTCTTCATTCTCTCAGGCGGAAGCCGCACTCAAAGAAATGATCGCCACGCACCAGAAAATTCCAGGGAATGTCTTCCGAGCACTCACCGAGCGTTTCTCTTTCAAATGGAAGAAGCAATGAACACGGAAAAGAACCAACTCACAGTGACTCCTAGAAGATTATCCATCCCAAACCATTAAGTACATGTAAATGGTATTTTTGAGCAATGCAGACTTCAGTTGTGTGGTCCAATGACTGTTACTATTGAATTATTTTTGTTAACGATTGTGTTGTAAATTCACACATCCAGCAATGCAAAATCACAGAGGAGTTAATTTGGTCCACGTGTGTGTTTTTTACATTCAATATCTTCAGATTCGATGCAAGGCAGTAAGAAGTAAGAAGTCGAGCCTTGGACAGCTTCAGATATTTTAGTTTTCAAGTTCAACAGCTTTTTGGGTTCTCACCTGATTATGTGCCTTTCAGTTTGTGCTGGTATAGTGAAAGGAAGACAAAGGCACTACTTTGTTAGATAATTTGAGTTTTGGTCAACCATGGTTTTTGTTCATCTGTTATCAATGTACATGAGAGAACTTTTTCGAGCAAGCATATGAATGCAGTGCCCAAAGCACTTCAAAGTAATAGTTGATACTGTGCTTTTCTTCAGTTTGAGTCGGAATACCTTTTTATGCGTGAAATGTGTGATGAAATTTGCATGTCCACAGACACGCATAGTTCAATGGGATGAAATCTTTGTTTTCTTGTTCGAGCTGACTTTACGTTTGAACGCTCAATTGATAGAACAGTATGCTTATGTACTGGCAGAGTTGTGTGTATGTGGCAAACCGTAGTGGAACTGTAGAGGAGAAAGAATGGTCTAATGAAGAGAATAGGCCATTTCTGAGTGAACAGTCTTTCCGATAAATTTTTCTGGACCAAATGATACGTATCTCTGGTTTAAATTCATCCTGTACGCCTTTTGTATGCTAACATAGTGAGCACACACAATGGTTTGCCAGTTTTGATAATTCGGTCATTTATCAAAAGTACGTATGAGACAGGTTGATTAAATATGGCATAAGTAGGGTAACTGTGCCAACCTTGGAGATGTGTTGTACTTGTTCTGAATAACATTTTACAGAATGAATCTTGTGAAGGACACTTTCATAGTCCTTAAGAAATTTAAAATTGTACAGAACCTTCCTTTGAATTGCCCACTGTGTAATGATATGACAATCAAAATGTGAAAAAAAAACTCATCTCAAGATGGAGCCATTTTATTTCAGGCAAGATGTACATAATCTATATTTTTGTCAATTAGGTAAGCATTGGTCTGTCTGAAACTTAGTTAGAGCTTTTCTTTGTTTAAAATACCATGCAATGTTTTAGTCAGCAATTGACTTTTTCATGTCAGAGCTCTGCGGCTTAAAGTTTTGTTGCATTCATTTTGAAATACTATGATTTGATTTGCTATAGATGGGAAAAAAAAAATTAACCTAAGTGAAAGATTTTGCAACTCAAAATTCATCATGATATTGAAAGCATGATGAAAAAATTTGCATAACAAAAAAACAACCTTTGACCTTATGCCAAATGATTTCTTTAATTTTTCATCATACTGTATAGGCTTTAAGCTTTTTCAACTCATTATTGTCCACTAACTGCTATATAATGGTAAAGTGTTGGAAATATTCATGAATTACAAAGTGTATGTATACAGACTACATATATTGACTAGCCATAAGGGTAACAGCAGAAGTTTGTCGCCAGAGGGCCTGAGAGTTGCCCCAGAACAGTCTGCCTGTATGAGGCTGTAGACCGAGAGAAACAGACTGTTTTTGGCAACCCTCAGGAGTGAGGGAAAACAAACCGTATGCTGTTACCCAAATATTGCCGGTCCATATGTGTTTTGTAACACACCTCATCCAATTTTCTCAATAAAATCAAGAAGTTTCTCAGCTGTCCTCATTCATCTTGGTTGCAGACAACACCGTCATCTTCTTTATAAGTGCTAGAATGTGTGCAATGGGTAAACAGCACTATCAAACTTCCCCAGTCAACACTTTATCTGAACTGTTAATCGGTGTACAGTTTTGGAAACTGTTGACTGGTAATGTGCTCTTTGCATGTATCAGTGTCAAATGATGCATACCACATGACCGTAAATTAACCAATAACAACAGAGAGTTTGGACGAGCTGTGTTGCAAACACACTTATTGACCAGTACTATAGGGAGAATGTAGACCCAACAAAGCAAACTGTGTACAACTTTCCAATTACCAGTAATTTGGTCCTATATTGTCAATGTTGAATGGTACACAACACTGAAAGGACCAGTAGCTGTAACATTTGATGATATTTTTCACAATTTTTGTTTTGTTTGTCAATGGCAAGCTCATGACTCAACAAAGCGTGTTATAGCACCTATGACTTAGCTTGTAAACTCAGCGTCTGTATGTGTAAAATGCACTTTTATTGTGTGCATATGAATTCTAGCCTGGGCTAGAATTCACATATCAATAATAATGCAGTCTATCACATGTACAGGCTGAGTTGACAAGCTGAATTCTGTGTATCTCAACATGCTTTTGGAAGTACAAGAAACTGTAGTAGACATCAAAAATGAAAACTGCAAAAAAAAAATCATCAAGACTTATAGCTAATGGCCCTTAACCCTTTCACCCCCAGTTCCCTGTATACAGGTCCAACTTTACCGTAGAAAACAATGGATTTGGGACAAACCATGGTGGTGAAAGGGTTAAATTGGGTTTGCAAGATATCAAAGTTTATATTCTCTCAAAGTGGCAGACATCTTTGATATTGAACTTTAACAACAGGTCTGAGGTCATCCAGTTTTAGAGTTACTGAACTCTGACCTCATTTGCATATGGTCATATCACATACTTGGATCTGTCAGTTGTAGTGGTTACAATTGAATTTCCATTTCTTGATTATATGTATTTTTATTTCTATGTGCAAAAATATATATTTTTCCGAAGATTTTAGAGTATAATTTTAACTTCAAGATCTGCTAATCATTTATAGAGGAACAAAATATTAAAGTTTATATTCTGGTGTGAATTTTTTGATGTTATTTACCTTTATGATTTTGTTGGAGACCAATTGGTCCAATATATTGCAAACTAAAAGATTGTTATTTATCATAGTTTATTTTATCTTCTTAAATTTTAGTGATTGTATGAAAATCTATGCATTCACCAAAATAATGACACCTCAATATCCAGCATTATTTTACTTTATTACACATCTCGGGTCAAAAACATTGCTGTATCAAGTTTGCGTTCAGTTTGTAGTACCGTAAAAATTATTGTACTTGTTCTCTGTAAAACTTCAATGGCTGTAAGTAACTTGTAATGGAAAATCATTTTTTTTCTGTTTGTATGTGACAATATGCTCCAAAACCCCAAAGTTATGTTGAAATGCCCTGTGTCCAACCTGTCAACACAAATTATACGTCTGTTATACCCAATATTACAGTTGAAAACTGGATTTAAGTCAAGAATGGAATTCATTTGTCAACAATACTTTTGTTAATTGTACACCATGAATCTTGTTAGCAAGGTCAGTAGTTTACATTTTCAATACACTTTAGGGAAAGTGAAGATGAAAATATATTTGTGATCAAGAACAGAAATAAAGACCAAAAGTTTTTCCAAATTCACTGCAGCTGTTGTTCCTTTCATAACAAAGGTGTATTTGTGAAAGTATATTTCAGCATGCATCAGATTCAAGGGCGTATGTTATCAGGTGTGCATGTGTCAATTTCTATGTTATCAGGTGTGCATGTGTCAATTTCTATGTTATCAGGTGTGCATGTGTCAATTTCGAACAATCATTGCATCCTTAGGACATCGACGGTTTCTACTTGAAGTGAGTCTGGCTGCAGATTTTGACCCTGATGAAATCGTCAAGTTATCCTTCTTCTAGTATAGTTGACAGTATAAAATCCAGGTGTTTTAAGGAAATGAGATTGTCTGTGTCAAAAAAAAACCAACAGAGACCCATCTCTCGCTCTTACTCTTACCTTGTCAATTTACTTCAACCAAAAGTGAAGCTATTATTTTAGTAGTTATCCAAATCAAACAATGAAATAATTCATTTGCAATATCTGTCCAGAAATTTTACCTAATAACAACATTTGTGAAATGAAACGATCATAGTCTACACTACAAGTTGTAAATATTTTTGTGAGACTCACAGTTTACATGCTCAGCTGACAATCTTCACCCTTTCATAAAGAGAAATGGACTCCACAGAAATCAAATGTGTTTGACAATGGTGAAGCCATTACGCTTCATGTTTTTGTAAAGACCAGAAAGTCTTTTGATGTCACTGATGCTCTGGGTCACTTTATGTAGAGGTTTGATGTGATGTACCGACAATCTACATGGTTGGAAATCAAAATTTGATGCCAGAAATTCCGCAGCCATTGAGCTGTGTTTGAAACCTGAGCTAATCACTGTCGCGTCTGCCTCGTGACAGCATTGCGTTCCACTATGATGCAGAGAGAAACCCATGCATCAAAACAACTCTCCACAGCGCCCTCTATTTTAGTAGGTATCAGCTATGCTAGGTCTGTTTATGAAAACCTTCATAACACACCGATGCGGGTCGCCATACCTGTGTTAACTCTATGGAGAAAAATAAAATTTTCAACTTTTGGAAAACTAAGTGAAATTTCTTTCTTACTCCCAAAACTTTATAATGAGCCCCACAAGTGGTAGATAAGAAAAGAATTGTAGAAATTTGAGAGCCCGAATATCAGCTCCCAAAGTGAGTTTTACCTTCAACTGACGTAATTATTCAGTGATTTTATTGTGTAAGAAATTCGAATTATATATCGCCAGAAGTATATTTTGTGATATTCTTTCGTTTTGCATAGCCGAAGAGCTGTATGCAGTTTTGCAAGAAAATTCTTGTATAGTAGTGCGCTTCAATTGAAAATAACAAATGTTCATGTTTGGCGAGTTTGAAAGGGGAAAGGCTAGAACAAATAAACAACTTTTTTTTGGATCAATCAAATATTTAGTGAGGTGGTTTATCTATGTATTTGGCAGTCTTGCAATAAAAATCTGTGATTTATTGGTAATCGTATTAAAAAGTTCAGAATTTCAAGGAATGTCGGTCCATGATTTCTGTTTATTTACAAACTGCATTGTGCAAGCTCCGTCTAAGGTAAATGGGTATTTCAATGTCATTAGTCTATTCTTATTAGTACACCACACAGCAAACACCGCGTTGAGGAATTCTTTAAATGGAGAATGGGAAATTCGGTACCAAAAACCCGAAACAGGGATAAAACAAAAGTGGAAATGTAACTTGTTTGCAGAGGGCGCCTACAAAACATCACATGTATGTATGCACCAAATGCTAATATCATGATGTACAACTCGAGATTTTTATGTAGATTCTGCTCACAAAAATTTACGTAACCACACCGCTTCGTTTGGATAGCTGTTAACAGGAGTTGCGACGATTCGTTGGTTTCCAAGTTCTCTTTACACCAACATTTCGAATATCACATCAACCATGCATTGAGTGTATTAATCAGACAGTATTTAATGGCCGGATATTTCATTGAGCAGCATACGGTGCAAGATGCTACCGTTATGGTTCGCCTCGTTTACCCAGACTGCTCTGCGGGATGAAAGCCCCGCAGAGCAGTCTGGGTAACCGAGACTATCGTTATAGTCTGTTTTTGTTGCCTTGTTTGTTTGTGTTTGTTTGTTTGATAATGATATTTGTGCTCGTAAATTGTGAGTCTGTAAGTGTGTAATGTGTGAAAGGTATATGATGCGACTTATTTAAAAATATCCGGATTGGCATATGTGCCTTAGATATGATCTTGAGGACGTTTCTTGATAATAATTTTATATTTTATGATATAAATATAAAATAATCATCAATATATTCCATCCATGAAGTTTGACAAGTCCCTCGCCAAGTCAGTAACTTTGTTGTATTTCCACTGTAAACAAGTGTGTGGTTCTGGAAAATAGGTGTCCTAAATATACTGCAGTGTTGTTTTGATTATGTTAAAAGGACTGTTTGAACCATGTTCAATAGAATGACTCGTATAAGCTGTCGGCCACTTTTTTTAAGATAGTACGCACCTCGAAATTGAAACACTTGAACTTGTGGTCAAATTTTCCAACACGAAGCTTTCAACCATTCTCCTAACAAAGGAAGACTAACGATTGAGTCGCCGTGTAAAGTTTAGCAATTAAGAAACAAATTACCTAGGATTTGCCGATACTTGAAATTCAAAATGGCCGCCATTCCCGTCTTAACTATATGGTGACTTTTTATTTTCACATAACGGTGAAAACTTTACTTCCTCCAGGAACGTAAAAAATTAACCCCCACAAGAGGTAGGCTAGAAAGCAAGCGAAAAAATTGGACAGCCCGAATATCTGTTTTCGAGGCGCATTCTACTTTGAAACAAAACAAGTCTTAGAGTCATGATCTTTTAGATATTTATTAAATGGTTACTTTAAAACTAGTATTAATATACCATAAAATATAGACAAGTAAAAGTTACAATTATTCGGAATTTCGTGGGAAAGGTGCTGAACTATGTAAACTAACAATATTATTGCGTGAATTGTGTGTCAAGATGTTGTCATATTTATTTCAAATCATGTATAAAATATTGTAGACATGTAAAAGGATTTTCGAAAAACGTATGAATCTCGGTGGTATATTTAGGTTCATCAGCCAGTCCATATCGTGAAAAATCGTATCGACGAAATTGGTTAAAACTATTAAATATCTGGCTTGAAGAAAAACACATGTCGTCCACAAGGCAAATTCGATTTCAAATACAAAAATTAATACAACTGTCTCAAAATTGACCTAAGACAAGTCAAAGATTTGATAGACGCCCTCACGCCAGTGCAGACTTTGCTTTCAATTCTAGATAAAAATTTACTCACTTCATACCGAAAAACATCTTCCTCTTTCGCTGTTGATTCAGTGTAAAAATACACAATATCTTGAATGATTTACTCAGTAATTATGCACTTGGCTTAGCAAGAAGACAGAACGACTCTATCACGAGTGTAAGCGGAGCTAATGACGCTATATAGCGTTGTAGTTATCGTTGTATCGTGAACGAGGCCGCACATGCGCATCAGTAAGCAGTCGTTGCAGGGCCTGGGCGGACATCACCAGCCCAGCGAGACTCAGCGTGTTTCTTACCCTTGCTTTGGTTGTTTGTTTGTGACAAACTTTTCTATCACCTTGTGCATATTTCAAACTATTTTTAACAACCCTTTCAAAAGCTATACACGATATGAACACGGAATTCAAATTTTCACAGCACACAAATACGTAAGCATTACATGTAACTGCAACAGTAAGCTTAACTAAAACAACAATATATATTCTAAGAAAAAAATTGTACCAATAAAGGTGTCTTTACATAATTCAAGTCACTGAGAGAGTAGTTGGGCAGGATTATTATATCTTTCCATTGTTAATTTCGCTATAAAATGTAAGACTTGTTGCCATAGGAAAACCCTTTCCCGGAATTTAAATTTTAGTAAACGAAGAAAATTTATTTTGTGTGCGCACATATAACTTATTTGATAATTTAAAGCTCAATCGAGTGAGAGTTTGTACATTGCATTGTCTACTGTTTTTCTTCTGTAATCTGGTTGTGAAATATCGTTTCTTGTGCTGAGTGAAAATCATGTCTAAATATCAAGTGGTCAGCTTATCAAAACAACCCTGTGTATGCAATGCCCAATAATGTTGTCATTGACAACTGAAGTTTGCCATTTAATCATTTGTAAATTATAACACTGTACGCCGTACACTGAGCTTGGCGTTCGCAGGGCATATACTTTGTGCTCAAACGTACTTTTCTCGTCCGCTAATGCCATTTAAAGGGGGTACAGTCGTCTGAACTGCGTTCAAAGGTCGTAAGGGACCCATACGACCAATGCAACTTAAACACTGTATCCAAGGTACGATGGTGATTGATGAAAGTTAAACATGTCTGTCACAATCTACATCGTATAACTTAAATATTGCAGCTACGATGATGAGGTGCATCGAGATATCGTGCACGAAATACATTGTTTGTAAACAAGAAACTCGCACAGGCGCAGTTCCGACGACGGTTTCCCTTTAAGCCTTAAGGTTGTATGGGCGTCGACAGTGACAGACTTAAACTTTCGCCTAATCTTTCCAAAAGGAAACTTTCAGCTATTCTCTTTCAAAATCACGGGATTGACTGTGCAATGCAAAATTTGGTGATAGAGAAACAAATACCCAATGTTGACCGATATTTGAAATTCAAAATGACCGTCATCTCTGTGTTATCTCTATTGGGATAAGTAAAATTCCCGATTTTCAAAAAACTAAAGCAGGTGATTTTTCTCACCCCATAAGCTTCCAAATAAGCCCCGACAAGAATATTTAAAAAGTTTTAGAGTCCGAGAATCTGTCCCAAAAGCGCATTCTACCTTAAATGACTGTGAAAACTGATTTTAATTCTGGTCCCGCATCAGTCTTTCACTGGTATCATATGTGGATTGTTGACGTGGTGAGGTCACTGGTGCTGTCTGTCTCTTCTATCACATTCAACGTAGAGGGCGGTCTGCTGCCCTCGGGTGCAGACCCATTCCCTTCAGCAGAAGAATTTCTCCCAGTCGGCCGGGGTTTCTGTCCAGGTTCGGTCAACGTTACATCTTTTGTTTCCGCTGCTCCAACTTTTGCTGATGATGACGAGATGGCTTCCTGGGATCTTGCCGAGATGTTGTATTCGGAGACTTCGAGGGCTCTGTTTGTGTGACCTCCTAGGTTGTCGTCGATTTCACCGTAATCGCTTTCGTATTTCTCACTCCGACCGCCGCACGTGCAACTCAGGTGGTGGCCGAAGAACCATAAGCCACACCCTCGCATGGTTGCGTAGCGACCGAATTTCTTCCTCTGCTCTATTTCTTTCTTGACTTTCGCTATTTCCTTTTCAACCTGGTGACAAGCGTTTTTGGAAAGACAAAATATCGAACATACAGTATTTAGGTTAACGTTAAACTCGACGGTGTGTGTGCATAGACCATACTGGGGCAGTTCGAACTAAAGAGCGCTAACTACATCTTTACTTAAAATTGGTGGTCAAAAGTCTACAATGTGATCCAAACATGTCATCAAAACGCTCCATTTTCTAGAAAACGATGGTTCAAAGTCATTTTGAAGGCAAAAACAGGGGTCAAAAAGTTTTACGTTTTATAACACTTCCTTGGTCATGAGGCGAAAAAAAAGGGGAGGGGGTCGACGTCAAAACCGCGTTACATACGTGTTCCCTTCCCATGGCAATTCCCCTATCCCTAGCAAACGACAACCAACAACTAAAATTCAAAGTTATGGAAATAGTCTGCCATAGAACATCAAGAATGTAGTTTCTAAAAAGAATGCAAATTATCATCTGTAAACTATTTTTGTCGACAGAAACGGAGCAGTTTTGTCAAGACTTCAGGTTCGTGTGATTCTTCAGCGTGATCTTTGGTGTTTTTTATTGTTTTGGACCCATTTTCTGTATTGTGATTGCATGTATCGTTATATTGTTGTTTCCATTTTCAGTCTGTCGGTTTTTCGTTATTTCGGCCGGCCACATGAGTCTTCCGAATTTTCTGTATGCACGATGTTGATGTTATTGTTTGATTTTGTGTTTTGATAAGTGCTAAATCAATAAAATCAAATCAAGCCTAAGTCCTTAAACAGGGGCATAAAAAGGGAACCAGAGGAAACGAAGTATAAAGAAGATCGACACTATCACATATCAATGTGTAATCATTTGAAATGGTGTCCTGAACTTGAATTTTCCTGAGCGGATCGGATGAGGGTTATCCAGGCGAGGGGGGGGGGGAGCGGCTAACATACCTCATCGATCTTATGACGTAACTTTGTTTCTTCGTCGACCTCCTCCTCATAGACCTGTTCGTCTGTTCGACTCATCGAATTTCGTCGAATGTTGTAAGACCCTCGCAAATAGAGAATCTGTCGACAAAGAAGAAAACAACCTTAATTTCAAAGTTACTTTGTGTTGGAGTTGTTAGTTCATTGTAAAGGCCACAGTACTCGATTATTCCTTGGTTAGGGGGAAGAATAGTATGCAGGACGCCCTCAGCGCTGCAGACCTTTCAACGGCTTCACTCATACCCACTCTCTGTAACCTTTATTCTAGTGACAATAATAAAGCGGGATGGGAGTCAGATTTCCAATTTTGCTCTACTATCAGTGATAAAGTACTTGGTGATTGTATGCTTTGTATATTCTTGAAAGTTTGACGACATGTGAATTTTTAGGGGCGATACAGGTATCTCGCAGCTTCAGCAAGTCTGAGAAAAATTCACCAATATTGAGCAAATGTGAATCAGAAAACAGTATCTTTTCAGAGGACGGACTTTTTGAACTAGCGGTTTATCTGCCGATCGTCTACAAAAATGTCTGACACAGAATATAATGTTCCTTACCTTGGGAACGAAAACGATGAGTAGTGCTAACGTGCAAGCAGTCCATACTAGCGAGGCGACAATCAAGAACGACACTGCTGGCTTGTTGTTGATGATGAAAGAAAGCGGCGCACATATTATACTAAGAGTCACTATCATGTAAGTCGCTATACCATTCCAAAATATATCATTTAAGGATCGAATCTTCACTTCTCGCGTTTCATAGGAGAGAAAAGCACCTGATAAAGGGATTGAGATGGACGGCGTGTTATCTTATAGTGTTTATTACCTGTGCATGATGGGTTACAGTGATTTATTCGGTATTTTGAAATTTCTAACGTGAGTAGTAATTCGATTCGGTTATGTACAATGGTCAAGTACTATGGTCTCGATCTCAGATCTGATGTATTTTTCAAGTACTAAAGTTAACCCGCTCACCCTAACGAGATATTCCAAGCATATTCTCTCTCTCTCTCTCTCTCTCTCTCTCTCTCTCTCTCTCTCTCTCTCTCTCTCTCTCTCTCTCTCTCTCTCTCTCTCTCTCTCTCTCTGAAATTCCCAGTTTTTTTTGAGAATCACTGAAACGTATTTGAGTACTACACAACTGTTTTTATTGTTGTTGTCATGGGAATTAGGAAAGTCGTTGAAATCACACAGGGTTCGCTTGATGATTAACCTATGATCAAAGCCTGACGATAAACACAACTCGATTCGTCAATCACATCAAAACAACACAGACATCAGAGGACAGTAATAAGTGTGTTTTACCAGTTATTCTAATGTACGTATTTTGAACAAGATCGCAATATGTGGAAAACTGCCTCTCCGAGTGATTTGAATATTCCAGCTTTCCACTTTCCCGTTACCTATCAGGAAACTTCCCAGCTTCGCTTCTCCCTATAAAACTCCCTTCAGCTTTCTCCCCTAAAAGAATTCCAGTGCCCTTTCTTGATCACATGCTCGAACCTTCCTCAGAGGGAATCCCGAAGACAACAAAATTATACTTCCTTGCCTCCACTGGGCATGGGCCTTTTTCAAGTTACTCGTTATTACGTTAAAAAAATTCACGAAAGTTTTCTTCCCGCTAACGAGGAAAGAATGCCAACCGTTGTGGTCCTTGCCCGCTAAAAAAATACCTACCCACCAGCAATGATATACTTCAATGGCAAACACACTTTTATCACGAATCACTTCGTGGACTGCGGTGATTCCAAAGCATAATTGGCGACAATTACTTTTCCCGGAGGTTTTATTAAATACGCAATGACGTCATGCGTGGGACATCCCCACCGAGAGTATGCCTGCCGACCCCTGTTTAAGACTCAACACGGTTACGTATTTCGTTCATCGTAGTAAGAACTCATTCTTCATTACACAGAAAACCTGTAACAGCACGCAACATCGCCATAGTTTTAAGGCATACACTTTACGTTGAACCCGACAATATTTATAGCTGTGTCCATTGAACATAACGGCAAAAGTAACTTCGAACACCAAAAAACAAACACGATGTAGAAACTTTAGTACTATGTCCCCCCACCCCCTCTGTAATACTCTTAATATGCATTGGTGGAGCACGTTGCCATTAAATTAAAAGGGCTTGCGACTTACCAAGTAACAACTGTAGGCCATGCAGCACCATCAGAGCGGTTATGAAGTTGGCCGATTTCCCCTTATCGCAATATTCTATCAGTGGAACCACCTCCACGTTGTTATCTTCGTCAACCTTAACAAAGAAAACAACAAATCACAGGATCTTAAACGATCAATGAACAAACATGGGGCCCGGGGGCACCGACGTCCTTTGTGCCTCCTTATTGTTTATTATTTGCCATAAATGTGAAATTTGGCAAAAAGTCAAATTTTTTGGACATAAATGAAAGTTAATATGAAAGTGAATCAAGAATAAGAGATGGAACTCAATAGGATCAACAATATCTAAAACAGGAAACGGTGAA